>NW_019397984.1:0-28971 GCF_000591075.1 Eurytemora carolleeae
CACCCCCTTTTTTAAGGTAACCCAGTTTTAGTAATCGTTCTATATTAAGAACGGAATGGGGGGATGGAAACGTTCTTTGACTAAGAACGGAATGAGAGGGATGGAACCGTACTTTAAATAATAACGCCAAGAACGGAACGGAACGGAAGACTGTTCTTCTACTCAGAACGGAAAGGAACGGGACGGAACAGAACGGAAAGGAACGATACAAAAAAAGGAACGAGAACGGAACGATTTAGCTGAAGGCCCTCGTTCTAGAACGGAACAGAACGATTTTAAAAAAGTCGGAACGTGCCCAGCCCTACCTCAAATGTGATAAAATTAGTTTTTTAATAAATTCATATTAAAATGATTAAATTTATATTTGTTTAAATGCTCTAAAAGCCTGCTTGCGAACAGCTGCCTTCAGATGAATTAAATATTAGTCCAATTGATATAGCGTCATACCTGTAATTGTTATCAAAAGTATCCGAGGAGTATCCGAAAAGAGAGGATTAAGAGGAAATTCAAAAGTGTGGATATCTTATTCTGAATTTTTAAGTTGTAATAAACCAGAGATGGAATTTAAAGAATTTTAACCGCGGTTTAAATTTCCGCCAAAACCCGATTTAAATTAAGCGCCGGCTTAAATCTTGAAACATTTGATACAATTTTAAGTGGAACTAACCTAAAGTNTCTAAATGTATTATATGGTATATTTATCACTACACCACTTGTTTTTATATTTCAGAAAAAAATGCTTTTGGCAAGAAATAATTATTTTCATCTTTAAATGTCATGATTTTTTTTCTTAACATAAATACTTTAAATTTTGGTAAAACAATACTTTCAATCAGTTGTCACTGTTTTAGAGTAAAATGAAATTAATAAAGACAAATTTACGTAATTATATAAAAATGAAGTAAAATAAGTGTAATTTTTAAATAAAACATTGAAGAAATTGAATAATGAAAATAATTTGTGAATCGAGTTAAGGAGAAATCCCAATTTCCAAATATTTTTGCATATATTTCTTAAACTAATGATTATCAAAAAATTTTACATAAGATTTCGTGGATCTCCATATCGTCTGCAAATAGACATTCAAAAATGTGAAAATTCTACATCCCATCAAACAAAAACCCGTGAAGAACCCAAGATTATTTGGTGTATTTCACACGAGTGACCCGTCATTATCCCGTGATAATTCACGTGTTGTCGAGGTGATTGTCGACGATTTGATCACAAAGATTGTGAAAAGTAGATTTACCACGAGTATAACACAAGGAGGGTACGTGAATTAATCACGTGAATTATCAACCAGTTCTCCATCATGCTAATCTCGCTAAAAACCTGTGTTTTGTTTGTTGGGATAGTTCTGGCTAGTTTATCCATGCACGCTTTAACTAGCCTAATAAGAGCTATTCACACAAGCTATAGTAAAGGTTGTTTTTTCCAGAAGGAAACTCAATCACATAGAACATGGAGTCTAACCCCTCCCCCCCTCCTATTTTCTCTGTAAACTTGATGACCTAAGTCCTAAGAATTTTTCAGGAATTTCTGGAGAAGCATTCAGGGAAATTTCTCAGGAATTTCTTGGGTTGACATTCCGGAGAAATTCCCAGAAATTTCTCGAAACTAATTCTTTTATTAAATTACCCTCAAAGTCCATAAACATGGTGACCAGGTTCTAAGAATTTCTCAGGAATTTCCGGAGAAGTAATCAGGAGAAATTCTCAGGATTTTCTTGGGGTGAAATTCTGGAGAAATTCCCAGGAATTTCTCGAAACTAATCTCAGGAATTTCCGGAGAAGTATTCCACAGAAATTCTGAGGAATTTAGTGGGGAAAAATTCCTGGGAATTCTTCGGAATTGCTCAAAACTGAGTCTCAAAACTGTGATCCCACAAACATATCTCATCTTGGGGACCAATTCTGGGAAATTTCATGAGAATTTATGAAGAATCAGTTACAGGAAATGTTCCTTGAGAAATTCCTTGGAAATTCTTCAAAAAAAGTCACCACAGTTGGAGAATTTTGGGAAATTTCTCACTTTTGTTACTTGGAAAGTGTGCACACATAATGTAGGGCAAATTGGAGTTCATGAAATTTGCTATGCTGATAGTACCTTCTCAGTGTGAGAAAGAATCAAAGTGTGATAGAGCCATTTGCTTTGACCACTTCTTTGGGTTTCACATAATAATATGTTTTTTTTAAATAAACTATTTTTTTTTGCATTATTGTTTAATAATAATGTTTGAAATTAAAGAGTAAAAGTATTTTTAGGTAAATAATAGTTCCTATGGTCATCTATATAACATTTTAGTGACTTAATTTTGCCTTTTTCATAAATTTAGGAAAAATTCTGTATACCCGCCCTGCAGCAACTGCCGTGACTTATATGGCCACTCTAAAAATACCTAAAAAAACACCTTTGAAATTTTTTTTTGCATTTTACTTTTTTTCCTTGATCTAACCAATAATAAGTATTCTTAACTTAACTTAACTACAATGCCTGAAGTTTATCTCCTCAAAAAGCTAAAATAGTTTTGTAAATTTAAAAAATTAACTTTTAAAAATATTTTACTTTGCTTTAAACAACAATATCCAAATTCAATTCTCATGAAACTCTGAAAGGTTTTTTCTGCATATAAATTACAAATGAATATTCAAAATTGTATGATGTACTTGCTACAAACTAAAGTTGTAATAATATGTAATATAATGTTAAAATGTGTTAACACCAAGCTTTTGGAAATATAAATATCTTAAAATTATTTTTTTTAAATTTTTATTTAATATTACTCCATTTTTTACTTAACCACCTCTTTCACCACCCCATCACCTACTTTTTAACAGCAAAACATGTTTCTGACAAGTTTGAGTATTAGACCTGGTTTAGGGGATCCAGTATATGAGGGGTTCCAACAAATGCATCAACATCAGCGGTTATTATGATATCATTAGGTGATACAATATCAAGCTTGTATGCTAACATCCTGAAACAAGGGCTACCTAATTCATGTATACTAGGGTGAAACATACCATTGCAAACAGCCCTTGAGGGATTAAGAAATAAAGATTTAAGATTTTACTCATTTATAATAAGTTCACAATCCACATAAGTTCAAAATCAGGTTTACAAACAACAGCTGAGCATTGGCCATTTTTTTTAAAATCAGCTTATTTTTAAATTTTCTGTTTGGCCGGAGCCCAAATTTAAAGAATTAAGGCCTCAAATGCCTACTGCTGGTTCAAATTTAAACCACAGATTCAAATCCTTCCTTAATCTTTTACTTTACATCAGTGGTTCAAATTTGAACAAGCAGTAGAAAGTTAAGCGACTGCAGCTGAAATTTTTAATATTTGGTCTTGATTTCCTTTATCTGTATCAGCACCTGTACCTAGTAAGTTGGGAGGAGAGTACACATGGTAGATCATTTGTTTTGTTGAAGTAAACGAAAGCTCCATTCACCTCTAGACCTTTTCTAGAAAGGAATAGTATGGGGAATTTCCTTTCCTGAACTCTGTGAACATACAAAACATTTGAAAGAGATTTTGTTCAGTTTTACATCAAACCTTCACGTCTGGAAACATATTAATTGCTTGCAAAAATACTGAGAAACACATAATAATCATCAGAACCTAAATTTGTTCTTGCATATTACAGAGTTAAACATATTTGAAACAATTCAGGCTTAGTGCTACATTAAAACATGATAAACTACCATCGAGCCAATAATGGCTTTCAATTCAAGACTTCAAGACTTTTCTGGCATATTGTTTAAATTTGGGGATTTGTGTACTTTTTGTGACTTTTTTCATAATTCAATGGTTTCAATTTTTAAAATATTAATGATAAACAAAGTTTGTCTCGTTGATTGTAACTATGAATGAATAGCCATAAAGGAAAGTTAAAGGAATTTACTTTACTGAGGAATCCCAAGATCAAACATTGTGTGACCAAAATGGTTGAGGGAACCATGGTTAAGTAAAATTGTTAACTTTAAGTTGTTTACACTTGGGTTTTCAAAGTCTTACCATTGCACTTTATACATATATTAAATATCATATGTATGTATCCTTGTCTGAAGAAATATTTTGCTTAACTTTGGTCTTCTCCTCTGATAAAAATTTTAACATGTAGTAATATTATTTCTTGATCAAAAATCATTTTATGAATTACTAGCTGAAGGGCCCTGCGTTGCCATCGGAAAACAAATTTGAAAAAAGTATTTTTAAAAAAAAATGTTGAAAAAAAAGTTTCAAATTTTTTTTAGCCTCTGACATCCCCCGGACAACCATGAGTGTCCACAAAAAATTTTAGCCCAATCAATCCATCAGTTTGGCCAGTTATACACACATATATACATAGGAATGTCTTGTTTTATTATATATATTGAGCCCATAACTTTTTGTTATTTCTGACTTATAAAATTGACGATACTTCCTGTTCTCCAGCCACCTTTGCTGCACACTCCCCCATTTTAGTGCACTATTCATTCACATTGGACACAGTTGAAATCTCATCATAATTATAATGAACCAGTCTGAGCTCCCTGGCTATAATTTATATAAATTTGTCAGTTATTTTATTAATATGTATGTTTCTAATTTGTGGCCTAATAGAGGATTTGATTTGATTTGATTCTATTTCTAAACAATTTTTACCTAGTGATGGACAGAGTGAATTCATGAACATATTGTATTTGTAATATATTCATATTGTAAATGAAAATAATAATTACTTGTAATCCAGAAGTTCTGGGGATATGGATTCTGTATAGGAGATCTGAAGTATAGGCTGAGCTTCTGTAAGCTTGGACCACAAAGACACAGACCTGGATCAAATCAATCAATCAAATCAAATGGCAATTATTTTCTAATCATAAATCATGTGATGACCTGAGAGCCGCTTCTTTGTATGGAAATTCTTTTTTTCCATGAACTTGAGCATTTTGACCCCAGCATATACCTTATAGTTTACAAACAAGGATTAATATTTACATATGATATCTTAAGAAGAATATAAACCCTTTTGCTTATTTATAATAGTATTATATGATTACCCATAGATATCCAGACCCTAGGTTTAGCTGGTAAATATCTTGCACCAGGAGTAGAAGCATCTTCAGATAATGTATCACTGGGAGTCTCTCCTGAAAGTGTACTTTATAAAGTAAACAGTTTAATAGCAACCTTAGTCTAATTCTGATTAAAGCTTAATTTATAACATTTATTTTCCACATATCAATTACTGCTAAACAATGATTAAAACTTTACTAATTTACGTGGTTTGTCAGTATTACTATCTTTGTTCATAAATCAAATTTACTCACTGATTAGATAGTAAACTAAAACAACAGAAACAAAGGCAAATCCCATCCACTTGGTAGGCCTTGACAGATAATAAGATGTCATATCATATATCTGAAATTTTTTGAAGTTTTTATAGTTCACACAGTTATGTTTTACAGAGGTGTAGAGGGGGCAGTAGTATATATATCGATTATGTAATAATAAGAAAGCTGGTTTGTGAAAAAATCCAGCCATGAAACCAAATTTGATGAATTTGCTAGTTCAGATTTGAATCCCTGATTCAAATAATTCAAGGGTGTATACAGGCAGCCCCTAGAACTCAGAGCTTTCACACTTGTCCAATCTTAAACTGAAGAACAGGACAAAGATAGTTTGCTGTTTAGAAGTTTGAGGGGTTCCCCCAACCAAAAAAAAAACATATTATAGCAATGCTGTAACCTTACTTTCCCTTTTAAGTTTAAAGAGTCTTGTTTGAAGGAGAGATAAAGTAGTACTTGAAGGTTGATTGGACTGTATGTGTACCTTTAAAGTATCTTATACTTGTGCGACTTTTATGACTGATATCCAAGAAGCTAAATATTACACTTCAAACTTACCCCCCCCCCCCTAGGAGCTCCTAAAGTAAAGAATTTCAAAGTAAAGAATTTCAAAAAGGAAAATTACAAAAAAAAGAATGGATACAAATTTTCAATATCGAAATATCAGACAGTTTCCTAAACTGAATACCATAACCCATAAAAAAAAGTATGCCCGATCTTCTATAAGCCAAATATTTTAAATTTACAGTTCAAATTTTGGAACTTCCTGGGGGGGGGGGCAAACATTTTTTTTGCACTTCGCTCAATTTTTGCCCCCCCCAGGATTTTTTTCTGGTTGTATATGCCCTTGTTCAAATCCTTCCTGAATCTTTAACTGTGAATTGGTGTCTCAAATTCAAACTGGCAGGCAGCAGGTAGTAAACCAGGTAGCTCAAATGCATTAAATTTGGTCCCAGGGTAAGAAGAAAAGATATTGAAATTAAAAGAGCTTTTTTAAAAGCTATTTTTAAATGTGCCAAGATTCAAAAGATTTAAAAGAATAATCTAAATAACAGCAAGCTTTGCTTAAAAACAAATGCTAGTAGGAAAATGTGAAACAATACGTTTAAGGTACAAATTTAATAGGAAATTCAAAAAAATTAGTTAAATCTAAATTTTATATGGCATTTAATCCATATCAGCAAGTTGTCCAGTCTAAATGATCTGTAGGCCAGGGGAGCCCAGGACAAATATCTTAGGGTTGCAGTTGCATATCACCAATGGTACCATTAGAGTAGGCGGTCCCTAATATAAAATATCTAGGGTTTAAAATTTGATTTCATATAGCTTAAAATACAAAGAATTAGGAATGGGCAAAAAAAATTAAACAAAAATCTTTTTGGCATTATCATTAAGATATAAGTCTAAAAAGGATTTTCAGAATTTTTAAAAACTTGCTGGAAAATAATGGAATATTGGCAAGCCCAACATAAAACTAACTGTAACATATTGAAAAAAGTGCCAATGCAGGATGCCCTGCTTAAAAAAAAATTATAATTTTCCTCTGTGTGGGCCAAGGATTATTACATGGGACTGATGAGAGATCACAGTGATAAGAATCATGCATGCAAGCTTCATTTTTTACATTAGGCCACACTAACCATGCCATTTCAAATATGCAAAAAGTTTTGAAAAATTTTAATGAAGAAAAAATAAAAATAAGCAAATTTCTTTTGATGGGTATTATGCAAATAATTTGCAAAAAATGCTCTGCAAAACTTGTGCAATCCGTTTCCTTATGTAATAGGCTTTCAAAAATGCTAAAAGTTATTAAAATCTGACAATTAACTGAAAAAGGGTCACAACAAATATTTAATTTGTTACAGGAAAAAGTAATCATTCAGGAAGTGTACTTGAGGGTTCAGGCAGTAAGTATAAAAGCCTGGTTACAGACCTAAAGGCAGGGCTCTGGGTATTTAGTAGGGTTTCCAGTCAACATTTTTTGCATCAAAATTGTGCAAAAATTGTGCAAACATTTGCTTACGTTACAAGTAAAAATTGCACAAAATTTCAATGTTTTTGCACATTGATGCGCAAAAGGCTATTTTGCGCAAATTCTGATGAAATCTTGGTATTTGCGTATTTAGTTATTTCCTGCTATTTCGTTATTTTAGTTATTTTGTTAAATTTTGAGAAACAATTCCAGGAAATGATGAATAAATTTAAAATCATACCAATCAGAGGCCTGGCCCGTAAACTTTACTCCAACTCCTGAAGCCTGCTTGGCGCTTACACATGCAGGCTGAATGCAGAATGAGCCCCACTTCTCAGGTTTTAAATCAACAGACCATACCGACTTTTATACCGTTTATCGGCGATCAATCTCAAGTAGGATCTGGTTACACACAAATTAATTAATCATAATCGCATTTTTTTAAGAATGCGTTCTATGTGTTTGATCTTTTTTAAAGGCAACCGTCACAATGACAGTCTGAATTTTTATAGAGTAGACTTCCTGTGGGCTGTGCGCACATTTTCTATTTTAACCACAGGGGCTGAATTTCAAGAATTTGAGTCGCAGCGTAAAGTTGAGAAGGGGCTCTAATATGGTTGGTTCCACTTAACATTGTATTCAATGTTTCAAGATCTAATATGGCTCTCAATTGAAACCTGTTTTTGTCGTATTTGAGACAGGGCTCAAAATAATTAAATTTTGGACTCAGAGATAAGAGAGTTACAGAGATCAATGTAGGGATCATGGCATGCTATAGATGTAAATAGCCCCAAAATCAAAATTTGGGTTATATGTCATTTTTTCCGTGCCTCTGTGCGCCTTCCAAAATTAAATAAAACAAGTTCAAATCAATCTTTCAACTTAGTTAAAACACATGAAAATCACATTTGAAAAAAAAATCAATAATGTACGTGTGTTAACATAAATTCGAAAATATAAGGAAGACGATTTTACCGACCCAATATGCCTCTGTTAATTCTCTAAATGCGTGTGTACACAGGAACCACGAAATGAAGCAAGCACGCCCCACATGTCAAATCCCCGCTCACCTAGCTCACACTTCATCCCAGCGTCAGTTAGCTTTAGAATGTCGAGATGCGAACACCTCTAACATGGAGCTTTAGACAAATATAAATGATAAATATAATGTTATAAACTGAAAAATTTATGTCAGTTAAAATATTTCATTTTACTACAATAAACTTTTAGTTTCTAAAAGATGAGCAGAGACACCAAGTGTTGTAATTTTGCAACTCTCTTAAATTGAAACATGAAGTTCTTCCCATGATATCTCAAATATTTTATGCATGATGTTTAGAAGAATTAAAATCTAGATATTCTGGCATTACATTACTCATGATTAACACGTTTGGAATATGCAAGATCTTGCACTGGTGTCTTTGCTACCAGCACAACATGTGAAAAAATAACAAGAATTGAACTATAGAAATATCTCAAATATATTACATGTGATAATTAGGAGAATTAAAATCTGAAAATTCTGGCATTGCATTATTTGAGTTTAGCACGATAGGAATATGCAAGATCTTGCACTGGTTTATTTTGCTATGTGTACAACATGTGAAATAACGACAAGAATTTTCAAAGAATATTTTGTGTTTTTTACCCGTGCTGTACACAGGAGGAATCTTCAAGATTGTGAAAAGTAGATTTACCACGAGTATAACACAAAGAGGGTCTGTGAATTAATCACGTGAATTATCAACCAGTTCTCCATCATGTTAATCTTTTTGAAAACCTGTGTTTTGTTTGTTGGGGAGCTATTTAAAACTAATAACGACTTCATGTTAAAGATCAACAATTGATCGGAGATACAGAAGCCCAAAGCGGTCCCTGAAAACATGCATAAAATTGGATTACCGGTTATTTCATTTCAAACGACAGCACACATTGTGTATGTCTTGTTTTTATTTCAAATCACGCTCTGGTATGCTATCTTATTATATAGAATGTAAATTTTTTGTTGGAATTGCAGTTTTGTCAATATTTGAATAGATAATGTTGTTCTTTAAATTCATCCAATCTTAACTACAAAAAAGAGAACTCTATTCTCAGCAGTACTATTACTCTTATTAATTCCATAGTTCAAAATACTTGAAAAAGTTTTTTTTCTTCCTAAGAAACAAATTTTAATCCTGTTCGAAAACTAATCTATGAACCTTTTGATCTAAAAGGAATTTCATCTAAGAGTAATCTGATCTAATGAGAATTTAATCTAAAAAACGTGGAAATTGATCTAAAATTTTTTTTTAGATCTAAGTCTGCATTTTTCTGAAAATTTTTGAAATTTGATCTAAAAAATGTGAAATCTGATCTAAAATATTTTTTTTCAAATTTGAGTTTCCTGTTCATTTTTATATATTTGTGATTTTGATCTAAGATAAGTGTAATTTGATCTAAAATATGTAAAATGTGATCTAAATTTTTTTTTCAAAAAATATATATTTCCCATAACCATTTTGCTTCAAATCCTTAACTTTATTTGCTTAAAATATGGAATTTGATCTAAAAAGTTTTAACTTTGATCTAAAATTTGTTAACTTTGATCTAAAAAATGTAGACTTTAATCTAAAATTTATAATTTGATTAAAAATATTAGATTAAAAGTTTAAAAGTTACAGAGTAGGGTACAGGTTTGAGGAGAGTAGGGTTCAGGATAGAGAAGAGTAGGTTTCAGGTCAGAGGAGAGTAGGGTGCAGGTTAGAGGAAAGTAGGGAACAGATGAGAGAAGAGTAGAGTTCAGGTTACAGAAGAGTAGGGTTCAGGTTGTAGAAGAGTAGGTTTCAGGTTAGAGGAAAGTAGGGTTCAGATAAGAGGAGATTAGGGTTCAGGTTAGAGGAGAGTAGGGTTCAGGTTAAAGGAAAGTAGGATTAAGGTTAGAGAAGAGTAGGGTTCAGGTTAAAGAAGATTGGGATTCAGATTAGAGAGAGTAGGGTTCAGGTTAGAGGAGAGTAGGGTACAGGTTAGAAAAGAGTAGGGTTCAGGTAAGTGAAGAGTATGGTACAGGTTAGAGAAGAGTGGGGTTCAGGTTAGAGAAGTGTAGGGTTCAGGTTAGAGAAGAGTACGGTTCAGGTTAGAAGAGAGTAGGTTACAGCTTAGAGAAGAGTAGGGTTCAGGTTAGAGAAGAGTAGGGTACAGGTTAGAGAAGAGTAGGGTTAGAGGAGAGTAGGATTCAGGTTAGAGAAGAGTATTATTCAGGTTAGAGGAGAGTAGGGTACAGGTTAGAGAAGAGTACGGTTCAGGTTAGAAGAGAGTAGGGTACAGCTTAGAGAAGAGTATGGTTCAGGTTAGAGAAGAATAGGGTACAGGTTAATGAAGAGTAGGGTTCAGGTTAGAGGAGAGTATTATTCAGGTTAGAGAANACGTTTTTGCTAAATAAAATGATATTTTTCAATTGAAATCAAAGTTTTTAACAAAGCTGAAAGATGTGATTGAAAATGCACTGGCGCAAGGAAAAACATGGATTGCTGATTTTTTTCAAGTGTGATTTTATTTTGATTCAAGATTATCACAAATAAAAGAAAAGATTCTATGATAACGCACAGACGCACGGAAATATTGACATTTAACCCAAATTTTGATTTTGGGGCAGTTTACACCAATACCATGGCATGTGCATTACCTAGTAACAATCCACAATATTCAGATTTCCTTAGGGGGTATAAATTCCACTGGAGAGATTCAGATATCCTTCCTAGGGGGTTAAGATATCCTTCAGAGAAACTTCCTATGGAATCAAATATTTATCCAGGATATGTATAATACCACTAGAAAGATTCAGATATCCTTTTTGGGGGGTTTAAAGTTACACTGGAGGAATATAGATATCCTTCCTGGGCATTTTACATTCAATTGGAATTATAAACCCCAAGGATGGATTTCTGAATCCTTCCAATAGAAAAAACCCTCCAGGAAAAATATCTGAATCCCTCCTTCGAAAATCAAAACTCCTCCAGTGCAGTGGTTGAAAAAGTACAAAAAAAGAAGGAAAAGAGAAAATGAAGAAAAAGGAGTAAAGGAAGGAGAAACACGGAATAAGAAAAGAATGAAGAAGAAAGATATTAACCTAAGGAAATAGAGTGTGAAAGAAGGAGAAAGAGGAAAAAAATTTGAAAATGTAAGATGAAATCAACAGCTTATGAATAATCTGTATTAAAACTAATTATTATCCTCACGTTTAAGGGTCACTGCCTAAGGGTCACTGTCTATCATTATAGAGAGGGAGAGGTGTTTTCCATCCCTGCCCCTCTGTTGTTTTGTTCTAAATTATTTGAAAACGGCTTTCATTAGAATTATAAAACTTCTTCACTTTCCAACTTTGTAAGCTAAATTTGGATTTTTTTTAAATCGACAAAAAAATTTAATAAATCCACAATTTATTTTATTATTGTTTGATAATTTAAGAAGGGAAAATCACTGCACTGGGAAGAAAGAAACTGAGCATTCAAATATTCAAATTTAATTATTTATGATTAAAAAAGATGGGGTTTAGTTCTTGAGTATTTTGAAACCAATTCGTAAATGACGCAAGAAAATCCAGAATGTTCAAATTTTTAAGATTTGTCTTTGTTCTGAAGAATTCTTCAAATAAACTTTAGATCTATTTTGAACTTTATTCTGACCCATTAAACGAAAACCCGTGAAGAACACAAGATTTTTTGGTGTATTTCACTCGAGTGACTGCTCAATATCCTGTGATAATTCATGTGTTGTCGAGGTGATTGTCAAGGATTTGATCACGGGTCTAGGACCGAGATTTTACACAGTGAAAACTTGAGTTTATTTCACGAGATGAACACAGGATGTTTACATGAGAAAATTATTTTCCTCCTATTTACTTAAATTACATTTTTAAAAAACCCCAGGAGAGGGGGGATATATAATTGATTTCTGATATAAAAATATATTATAAAATATACTGTGTAACAGAATATAATCATTACAAACTGTTTAGAAACTAAACATTTTAGTTAATATCTTTTACATTAAGCATCTTGAACATTTAAACTTTAAACTATTCTTATCACAAAATAATATTTCAAGTCTAAATAATGTTTAATTATGTTAATGTGTTCATAAATGTAAGAATGCTCCTTCCTTTATATATCTAAAAGATTGATATTCCAAAAAGGGGTTGTTGAGAACTGCAATACAAAATTCAACTTTTCTATACTCTGCTCATGTTTGTATAGTATAGTCGGTCAACCCGAGCAGACGTGTGTGTGTGAGCTCCAGATGACTGGTTAACTGGGAATTCTACCCTATAGACAATATGTCAAACCTGTCACTCTGAACCGTTAACACAAACATAAAAAATGGCGAATCTTCTTCTTACCCTAGTTACACTTTTAAAGTACTGTGCTCTATCAATCAATAGTGAAGATTTATCAGTGCTTGATTCATCACTGAAACGTAAACTGTCACCTCTTCACCATCATATTTCAAGATGTACCGATCCAGCAGATTTAGCAACATTAGGAGACCAGCTTCCCATTCTGCTTACAGAATTCCTGGAAAAAAACAAAGAACTGTTTGCTGATGAGAAAAACAGCATTCAAAAGGTTTTATCTCCCATCCTAATAAGACCCTCACAGAACTTCAACATCTTAAAAAAGTTTTGAGAAAGAAAGCCTTTTCCTGAGCCGGCACTGATGAGGACAGGAAAAAGTTCCATTCCTGTCTGAAAGCAATTAGTGAGCTTAAAAAAGTTGAAAAAAGAAGACTCCTTCTCAAAACTACCACACACCAAGAAAAATTGTTTCACAAAAACCATTGGGAATTTTCTAAATAAGCTGTCAAGGGATCATTACTGCAGGAGAAATTGAAACCAACCTTTGACCTAGGATTTGCAAACACCTACTACTCAGAAAAATACAGCACACCCGGTATCATAGACTTGAACAATTTAAACTGGTTCCCCTTTTTGTCAATAACTCATGAATCTCCAAATTTCGANTTTGTGAAATATTAAACGTCGTCATATTAATTCTTGAATCTAATAATTTAGAAGAAAAAAATAACAAGTTCAATCCAAAATAGATAAATAAATATATCTATTTTATACCTATACAAATATCACCGGCGTGTTCAGAGGGGGGGGGGGATCAGTCCCTCCTCCCCTTTGTCAGTGAAATCTTCAGTAAAAAGTAACTCAAAATTGTGTTCTACAATTCGATTTTATTGTCTTAATTGCATAATCAAATAAAGGGTAATTAAAAATAATGCTAAAAGTTCCTTTAATTAAAGGATAACTCAAATTAATAGTTACTGCCCCTTAGATCAAAGTGTAATTAGATTATGTTGATTGTGAAGTGATTAAAGTTGTAATCTTTATATCATTCAAATTCCAAATGTAAATCCTAGGGACGTCAAGGTTCATTTGCCCCTTCTCTATTAAGGGAAAATGCCAGTACCAGTTTCAAAAGCTGTCCCTTTCTTTATTTCTTACTTTATTCATATAGTTCAATGTCTATCTCTCAGAGTATGCATAAATAGGGTTCATTTATTAGTTTGTACTGTGAACCTACAATCATTGTATATAGAGTGTAAATAAGTTTGTTGAACTCAGAGATGTTATGATCACAGTTATCCGTTAGAAGAGAAATTTCCAGTAAGGAATACTGAGTCAACAAACAACAACAGATTCAAACCCGCTTATCTTGTATCTATGCCAAGATAGAATAAAAGGATTTTTGTCTCACAACATTCTGTTTGGAAATTCATAAATCTCTGGTGTAATTTAGTAGCTCCCTCAACTCCTGTTCTGTCTCTAACTAGGCAGCTCACTCAACTCAATATCTCGTTTAGTTGCTCCTTGATATCCTGGATGATACTGTAGCTGCTTCTAATGTCTCTCAAATCCAGCTATTCCTAGAGCCTCTGATATGTTAGCTGTACATTACTGAGCTGCTTCTTGATTCTCTGATATGTTAGCTGTACATTACTGAGCTGCTCCTTGATAATGAGATATGTCCACGATATCCACAGGTGCACCTAGAGTATGAGATGTGTCCATGATATCCTTAGCAGCTCCTAGAGCATGAGATATGTCCATTGTCAAAGATATCCACAGCTGCTTCAGGAGTATGAGATATGTCCACAATATCCACAGCTGCTCCAAGAGAATGAGATATGTCCAAGATATCCACAGCTGCTCCTAGAGTATGAAATATGTCCAAGTTATCCACCGCTGCTCCTAGAGTATGAGATATGTCAAAGATATCCACAGCTGATCCTAGAGAATGAGATGTGTCCAAGTTATCCACTGCTGCTCCTAGAGTATTAGATATGTCCAAGATATCCACAGCTGCTTCTACTATCTGAGATGCTCCCACTAGCTGAGATGTTTCCACTACATTCCCAGCTTCTACAATAATTGTGTGAAGAGCTACTTGTGAAGAGCAAAATATATTTATATAAAAAGTTATCATATATGTTTCTTTTAGAGTCCTAGGTCTGGAGGGATGCTCCAGTTCTTCTCTATATCCTGGCTTTCCTAGTTCCTGGATATCTTAGTTATCTCCTATATCCTTATTAGTATTTTAGACGGGCTAGTGCAAGAGCAATTGGTCCAGTCCCAGAAACTAAAAGATATATATCTCTTGATGAGATTGAGTGAATTTCCTATTCCTGACTTAATCATCTAGCTGCTCCAGACATTCGAAGACGGAAGAGCTGTGTACAAAGAGCAATGTCTCCAATCCCAGGATGGAATAGCATTAGGTATCCTGAATGACCTCATTCATATCTGGAGGATGATAGATCATGTCCTCATAGATCTTCGTTGTTATCATCATTGTTATCATCATTGTTATTATTGTTGTTATCACCATTGTTATCATCATTGTTATCATCATGGTTATCATCAGTAGATCTGTGAAGAGCTGTTCCAAAATGAGTGGTGTCTCTGTTCTCAGAATCCTGGGTATCCTAGTACTCCTATTTTTCCTGGAGTCTTATATCTTACTTGATCTTCTAGCTGCTTCTTATAGTTGCAGAGCTGTTTATTGAGATCAACGTCCCCAATATACAAGGAAGCAGCATCTAATAAGTCTTATAATTGAAGAGCTGTCTATCAAGATCAGCGTCAGCGAGATCTAAGCTTTATTGAGTTTCTAAAGTTTTGGACTCCTGTCTATATATATTCGCTCTCAATTTTATCAATGTGATGAACAGAGTATTTAGATTTAATTATTCCACAGTCATTCATCTAAATTCACGGGTCATTCATCTGAATATTACACCATGCTGTAAATACTGCAATTGTCCCTTTAATCAAAGTGTAAAAAGATTATCTTGATTGTCCCTTTAATTAGAGTGTAAGTAGATTATGTTGATTGTCCCTTTAATCAAAGTGTAAACAGATTATGTTGATTGTCCCTTTAATTAAAGTGTAAGTAGATTATGTTGATTGTCCCTTTAATCAAAGTGTAAGTAGATTATGTTGATTGTCCCTTTAATCAAAGTGTAAGTAGATTATGTTGATTGTCCCATTAATCAAAGTGTGAATAGATTATGTTGATTGTCCCTTTAATCGAAGTGTAACTAGATTATCTAGCTTGTCCCTTTTATCAAAGTGTAAGTAGATTATGATGATTACCCCTTTAATTGAAGTGTAACTAGTTTACGCTGATTGTCCCGTTAAACAAAGTGTAACAAGATTCAGTTGATTGTCCCTTTAATTTACCTGAAACTTTACAAGTATGATAAGCTAACCCACGACCAGTATAACTCTCTTCTAAAAACTATGTAATTTCGTGAAGAAGTTGTAAAACTTTTTATGTTTTGAAAAGATTTTTGTTCAAAAATATTACAAAAGCATAAAAAAATCCGTTTAATAAAAAAAGAATTTAAAAAACTGCTAATGAAAGAACAACTAACGGGCAATTTCGATAACTTTTTTGAAAAAGAAGTGACTTGTCCAACGGGTATATCAACAATTTCAGAGGACTTTGTCATGAAAAAGAAAAGATCATTAATTGTTTAATTTTTATGTAAATTTTGCATCCTTAATTTAACGAACCGATTTGAAAGTGTCAAGGAGCCCTGTCTAATCTGACCCTTCTTCAAGGTATACCTATCTACTCTGACCCTTTAGGCATACCTGTCCACTCTGACCCTTTTAGGTATACCTGTCTACTCTGAACCTTCAAGGTATACTTGTCTACTCTGACCCTTTAAGCATACCTGTCCACTCTGATCCTTCAAGGTATACCTGTCTACTCTGACCCTTTAAGCATACCTGTCCACTCTGATCCGTCAAGGTATACCTGTCTACTCTGACCCTTTAAGCATACCTGTCAACTCTGATCCTTCAAGGGTTACTTGTCTACTCTGAACCTTCAAGGTCTACCTGTCTACTCTGACCATTCATGGTATACCTGTGTACTCTGAACCTTCAAGGTATACCTGTCTACTCTGAACCTTCAAGGTATACCTGTCTACTCTGAACCTTCAAGGCATACCTGTCTACTCTGACCCTTTTAGGTATACCTGTCTACTCTGAACCTTCAAGGTATACCTGTCTACTCTGAACCTTCAAGGTATGCCTGTCGACTCTGATCCTTCAAGGTCTACTTGTCTACTCTGAACCTTCAAGGTCTATCTGTCTATTCTGACCCTTTAAGCATACCTGTCCACTCTGATCCTTCAAGGTATATCTGTCTACTCTGACCCTTTCAGCATACCTGTCCACTCTGATCCTTCAAGGTATACCTGTCTACTCTGACCCTTTTAGGTATACCTGTCTACTCTGAACCTTCAAGGTATACCTGTCTACTCTGAACCTTCAAGGTATACCTGTCTACTCTGACCCTTTTAGGTATACCTGTCTACTCTGAACCTTCAAGGTATACCTGTCTACTCTGAACCTTCAAGGTATACCTGTCTACTCTGAACCTTCAAGGTATGCCTGTCAACTCTGATCCTTCAAGGTATACCTGTCTACTCTGAACCTTCAAGGTATGCCTGTCAACTCTGATCCTTCAAGGTCTACTTGTCTACTCTGAACCTTCAAGGTCTATCTGTCTACTCTGACCATTCATGGTAAACATGTCTACTCTGATTCATCAAGGTATACCTGTCTACTCGGAACCTTCAAGGTATGCCTGTCAACGCTGATCCTGCAAGGGTTACTTGTCTACTCTGAACCTTCAAGGTCTACCTGTCTACTCTGACCATTCATGGTACAGCTGTCTACTCTGAACCTTAAAGGTATACCTGTGTACTCTGAAACTTCAAGGCATACCTGTCTACTCTGAACCTTCAAGGTATACCTGTCTATTCTGACCCTTTAAGCATACCTGTCCACTCTGATCCTTCAAGGTATACCTGTCTACTCTGACACTTTAAGCATACCTGTCCACTCTGATCCTTCAAGGGATACCTGTCTACTCTGACCCTTTTAGGTGTATCTGTCTACTCTGAACCTTCAAGGTATACCTGTCAACTCTGATCCTTCAAGGTATACCAGTCAACTCTGAACCTTCAATGATTGCCTGTCAGCTCTGATCCTTCAAGGTCTACTTGTCTACTCTGAACCTTCAAGGTCTACCTGTCTACTCTGACCATTCATGGTATACCTGTTTACTCAGAACCTTCAAGGTATACCTGTCTACTCTGAACCTTCAAGGTATGCCTGTCAACGCTGATCCTTCAAGGTATACCTGTCTACTCTGAACCTTCAAGGTATGCCTGTCAACTCTGATTCTTCAAGGGTTACTTGTCTACTCTGAAACTTCAAGGTCTACCTGTCTACTCTGACCATTCATGGTATACCTGTGTACTCTGAACCTTCAAGGTATACCTGTCTACTCTGAACCTTCAAGGTATACCTGTCTACTCTGAACCTTCAAGGTATAGCCGTCTACTCTGAACCTTCAAGGTATACCTGTCTACTGTGACCCTTCTAGGTATACCTGTCCATTGTAACTCTTCTAGTTATACCTGTCTACTCTAAACCTTCAAGGTCTACCTGTCTACTCTGACCCTTTAAGGTATTCGTGTCTACTCTGAACCTTCAAGGTCTACTTGTCTATTCTGACCCTTCATGGTATACCTGTCTGCTCTGAACCTTCGAGGTATACCTGTCTAATCTATTACTTCAAGGTATAACTGTCTTCTCTTACCCTTCAAGGTCTACCTATCTACTCTGACCCTTCATGGTATACCTGTCTACTCTGAACCTTCAAGGTATACCTGTCTACTCTGACCATTCATGGTATACCTGTCTACTCTGAACCTTCATGGTATACCTGTCTTCTCTGAACCTTCAAGGTATAGCCGTCTACTCTGAACCTTCAAGGTATACCTGTCTATTCTGACCCTTCAAGGTATACCTGTCTACTCTAACTCTTCTAGTTATACCTGTCTACTCTAAATCTTCAAGGTCTACCTGTCTACTCTGACCCTTTAAGGTATACATGTCTACTCTATTACTTCAAGTTATAACTGTCTTCTCTTACCCTTCAAGGTCTACCTGTCTACTCTGACCCTTCATGGTATACCTGCCTACTCTGAACCTTCAAGGAATTCCTGTCTACTCTGAACCCTCTAGGTTTACCTGTCTACTCTGAACCTTAAAGGTATACCTGTCTATTCTGACCCTACAAGGTATACTTGCCTACTCTGAACCTTCAAGGTATACCTTTCTACACTGACTCATCAAGGTAATACACTAACCCTTCAAGGTATACCTGTCTACTCTGATCCTTCAGGGTATACCTGTCTACTCTGATTCTTCAAGGTACACCTGTCTACTAATACCCTTCAAGGAAAACCTGTTTACTCTAACCCTTCAAGGTATACCTGTCTACTAACACCCTTCAAGGTATACCTGTCTACTCTGATCCTTCAAGTTATACCTGTCTACTCTGATCCTTTAAGGAATTCTTGTGTACTCTGAACCTTCAAGGTATACTCGTCTACTAATACCCTTCAAGGTATACCTGTCTACTCTAACACTTCAAGATATACCTGTTTACTCTCCCCCTTTAAGGTATTCCTTTCTACTCTGATCTTTCAAGGTTTTCTAGGAGTACCTGTCTACTCTGATCCATATTCTTACTATCAAGGTTAACTTGTCTAATCAGATCCTTCTTAAAGGTAAACCTGTCTACACTGACCTTTCTTCAAGGTATACCTGTCTACTCTGACACTTGCAGGTACACCCGTCCACTTTGACCATTCAACTTATTGCACAGTTCAAGGTATACCAGTCTTCTCTGAACCTTAAAGGTATACCTGCTTACTCTGACCCTTTAAGGTATACTGTTTACTCTGACCCTTCAAGGTACACCTGTCTACTCCAACACTTCAAGGTATACCTCTCTACTGTAACCCTTCAACTTATTGCACAGTTCAAGGTATACATGTCTTCTCTGAATCTAAGAGGTATACCTGTGTACTATGACCCTTTAAGGAAAACCTGTTTACTCTGACCCTTCAAGGTATATGTGTCCACTCTGACCCTTCAAGGTATACATGTCTACAGGGCTGGGCACAGTTCTGTTATGGAACACAGATTTTCAAATTAATGGAAGTGTTGGTTAAGGAAGGGCAAAAATCATTTTTTTTAAAGCCTTAATGGAACGTATTATCCATTTATGAAAAAAAATTAACAGCTAAAAACGATTAAGGAATGGATTTTTTTTTAACGGTGAATTTCGTAATTTTTTTTTTTTCAACCTGAAATTGCATTTAACTTGTGAAAAAAAGAATTTTAACGTGTTTTGAATGTCATCTTCTGTGTTCAAAAGCTTAATGTTAATGTTAATGACTGCGCCATTAACAATTTATTCAATTGTTCACAAAATCTTTTTCCGCGCTGTGCGCTATTAACAATTTACTTTTACCTGTCTACTCTGACCCTTCAAGGTATAACTGTCTAGGCTGACCCTTCTAGATATACCTGTCAGAGCATAGTAAAGAATGTAGAGGAAAGCAAGAGATACTGCGATTTGATTATCATACTCCTTGTTAACATTACTATCTGAATTGAAAAGTACTATGGAAGTAATTTTAATAATCTTTTATTTATAGATTTACAACAGTACCCATTTAACCAATAATGATGATAATAACCAGTAATTATGATAAAGGTATCGTTGTTATTCTTTGAAATATGACAATTCATATTAGTGTCTGCTCCCAAAATCCGAAATCTCTTTTTTAAGGGAAAGTACTATTATTATTATAAGCATTGTCTTCATCAGATA
The DNA here is from genome assembly GCF_000591075.1 of Eurytemora carolleeae. Classification (NCBI taxonomy): domain Eukaryota; kingdom Metazoa; phylum Arthropoda; class Copepoda; order Calanoida; family Temoridae; genus Eurytemora; species Eurytemora carolleeae. The sequence goes on from NW_019397984.1 coordinate 20,564, forward strand.
AAAGTTTAAAGGGTAAGTAAGGGTAAGAGTAAAACAATTGTTGAAGTTTATTGTTGACATTAAGTCTTTATTTAGTACAATTATTTTATTATTTCTAACAATTTAATTTAGAGTTTACATTAAGGAATTGAGTTTTTGTCACAAACTCTGATTTTCTTATCCCTTTATCTTTGCATTTCAATGTCAGAGACCTTAGATATTTCAAACTCTGAATTATTTAAGTTCAAATAATAGGAACAGATGTATGTAAATAAATAAATTTTTATGATGTGCATTTGAATTTTGTATATTTATATATCGTATTATATATTTTATAAAGATACTTGTTTTATAAGTATAATTAAAGAGTTAATATCACAAAATTCTCATAGTCCTGGCATTTACAAAATGTGGTCAGCCTTTTTTGTGTTTTCAATATTGCCGGAGATTTAAAGTACAAAAAAGGCAGACCACGCAAATTTGTGATTATTAAGTCGTCTTCCTATTGTAAAGATTTGTGTGCGGTACATGCTGTATATAATTGTGAAGTGTACACAGACCAATTAAGAAATAGATGTTTAAGCATAATAAGGCCGAATTTAAAGAATTTGAGCCGTAGCTAAAATTTAACAACTGGCTCAAATATGTTGGTTCCACTTAAAATATATTATTCAAAGTTTCAATGTTTTCGTTTTTTTTGGCGAATTTGAGACTAGGTTTTTATCAAAATTTTAAACCTCATTTTCGCGAAATTTTCGATCTCATTTTTGCAAAAATTTCGTCCATTTTTGCAAAAATTTCGTCCATTTTTGCAAAAGTTTCGTCCATTTTCGCGAAATTTTCGTTCAATACAAATCTATTATAAAAATCGTATGTATGAAAACTGATACAATAAAATGTTTATCAGTGATTTTGTGCATTACGTTTTACATCTTTAAGTGTTCAGCGTTGCATCTTGAATATACAGGGTTACGCAAAAAGGACAAGACTTTAATGACAACCTAAAAAATCTGTAAAATCACGGCTTTGGGGGGGGGGGCTGTGTTTCTCCCCCTCTGTTATTTTTTTCTAACTAACTCAAAACGTCATGCATTAGAACTTCCTCACTTTTTCAACATCATGGTTGTGAAAAAATGTAGGCAATTATTATAATGCAAAGGGTAGGGGGTGGTAGGGTTTCCGGCGAATTAATTGTTTCCTGAAAAAATGCAAAAATGTTTCGGTCGCATTTTGCAAACTTATTTGTAAAATTACGCAAAAATGCGAAAATATTTTCGCGAAATGCGAAAATTTTGTGAACCATGAGTTTTATAGCTGAAAAAATTAATTGCTTTAAAGAACCTGTGGAATTCTCTGCTCTGATAGTTCAATATTTAAAGAATAGCTATCTTTTTAAGTTTCCGAATTATTTTGGTTCTTCCCGTAGTAGATTTTATTTTGTGTTTTAAGAAGAAAGATCTTCAAGCAAATCTATTAATTGTCTCCATAGTCGTTCTTAAATCTTTATTTATATTTTGTGTTAATCCATCAATTGGGCTTGCAAATAAATCCCCCTGTGAAAATGAGTCTCAAAATTAGCCATTTTTGATGAATTTTCGCTAAAATTTTGCACTTGTTTTTAAAAATTTAGTATTTTTGCGAAATTTTCGTTTTTTTTGGCATAATTTCATTTTTTTTTCAAAATTTTTGCATTTTATTCGCTTCATTTTTCGCGAAATTGAAGTGAAATTTTGAAAAAAAGCGAACATTTTCGCTTTTAAGTGAGCGAACGAAATGCAAAAATTTCACATTTTCGCCAAACGATTTTCTTTTTTTGCTGGAATCCCTAGGTGGATTATATTTGAAAAGCCATTGAAAAATGTAATATTATGTGTCATGTATTAATAATCTTCCATATTAAAAATAACTATTTTTAAATATTTTCCAAATACCTTTTGAACTAATTTAAAATCCACCCTTTACAATATTGAACAAATATAGCCTAGCCAGAATAGGGTTACCTATGATGTTCTGAAATTTGAAGTTGGCTTTTCTTTCTTCAGAATAGTTCTTGAATGGCAAAGAAAAAATAAGTTTACAGCTGCAGGGAACATACAATAATAAACGAAGACCCAACAAATTCTAAATATTCTTTTAAGTTTCATCCTTTCTGGGTAATGCAATAATAAAATGACTCTTGTAAAAACATAAAAGTTTATTTAGTATGCAGACGTATTATATAATTGTTAGAATGTGTAAATACTGTACATCTATTGTAGGGTTTTCACCTGAACATGACAATTTAAAAATAAATGAGTATCATATTTGAATATTTCTGCAACGACTGCTATGTGTAAGTGATGTTAAATCAGCAAATTTTCGCAGATATTGAACAAAATGTGGAAACCGTTTTGAGACCATGCTCACATTTATTAAGTAAAACTATTTGCTTTAACCCTATCAGTATCGTTCTTTCTTTTTCTTATACTGACCAAGCATTCAGTAAAATTGTTAGTTCTGTAAAATCGTATAAAGAAACAATTGTTTTTTTAAAGTTTATTCGACCAAATCATGTAGTGTGTAAGAAAAAATTGTTAGTTCCGAAAAAAAAATGATTCAAAATGTTTTGGAAATTTGTTCAGTAAAATCGTTTTTTTTTCGTTATTTTTTGTAAAATGATTATCATTTCTCTGAACAATCCATTTTGTTTGTCCATTGTTAGAGTTGAGATAGGATAGTGTGACACATTTACCAAGTCAAACTTTTCAAAGCTAGCTCAATAAAACAAATGTTAAAATTGTAAAATTACTTTTATGCTTATTTCATCCATATTTTTATATACAGAATGTTTTGCTTAATCATTTTATTAAAACCAGTCAATTCGCCTTACTGTAGTTTGTATCCTAAATCAATGCTTTAACTTAACTGGTTTGATATTTGCAGAAGATAGATAATTGCAGAAATAAAGCTGTTCTTCAAGATATCCTTGATAGATAAAGATTATTTTCACCTGTATCGTTTTACCTTCCTGGCAAATTCCGACTTTTGAGAAAAGTTAACTGAAGTGGAAAAAGATTCTTTTTTAAAATCTTTATTTAAATGTTGCTTTCACAATGTAGGGATGGATCCTTTTAATTTTTTTTTTAAATGATTGTTTCGTTGTGAAAATGATGACAAAAGAACTAAATACCATACAATTGTTTTCAAAAACAATTGTTTAAAAATATGGTTTTCGAAATGATCGTTTTTATTAAGTTTGTCGTTTTGTTAACAATCTTTTTTGATGACTTTTGTTAACGATCATAAATGATGACCCTTTGTTAACAATCATGAAAAAAATATCTAGAAGTTTTAGCTTCCTCACAAGTTTTTTAGGGATTTATCCTCTACAATTCAAATTTACCACCTTACTAACACTGCAGTGTTAGTAATTTCAAATTTTCATCTAACAAAATTTGTTGGAGCACAAGAATCAAATATACCTTAGCAGAATCATTCGTCAAATTTTGTTGAATCTATTTTCAGTCGCCTTAATTCAACGTTTGTTACATGATCTATTAACTGGTGCTAGTCCCCCCACTGCCATGCGCGAGCCACGCCTCCACATAATTCTTATAACACAAAGTTTGTCTTATGTCGATTCAACCAGCAACACTGCGTGGTTTAAAAACTACCGTGCGTCAAAATTTGTTGAATGTCCCTGTAACTTCCTGCACAACTATGTAATCATTTGCTTTATGATCATTAAGCTTTGAATCTTGACCTGTCAAAAGAGGTCGTTACAGGTGGCGCCACATATTCTCTCAAAATTTGTTACAAGTAGAGTCAACTTTGTTGATACTTAAAAATCCGGCTGTTATGTAAAATCTAAATTTTTTAATACAATTTATTTGGTTTTAAAACTGTTACAGAAACTGTTAATATTTTTAGATTTTTAAAAAGTTTACGAAAAAGATTTAAAATTGTATTCTGTAGGTGAAAATATAAGGTAAAAAAAAAATCGTTTTAAAACCCCAAAAATCGTATTTGGCGTATATTTTCGTATGGGGTAACAAATTTGATTATTTGATAAAAGGTTGGAAACTTTTCATATTGTCCTTGGTGAAAATATAAGGTAAAAACAAAACAAAAACTATCGTTTTAAAAACCAAAATATCGTTTTTGCTGTATATTTTCATCTAGGGTAACAAATTTGCATATTAAAAAAGAAAATTTCTATAAAATAAAGTTTTAAAAGGAATTGGAACCTTCTCATATTGTCGTAAAACCTTTCGAAAATATAAAAACATTAAAATTTGTGTGTAAAAGAATCTGTCTAGCTAGTGCCCATCCCTACCTACGACGATGCTAAATTATGTTTGCAAACTGTTAAAATTTCGCGGAGAATATTACGTTTCCTCCTTTCCCTCCCCCCCCCTTATTTGTTATGAAGAAGTTATGCAGAAGTTATGAAATTACAAAGAAAAAAAAAGAAAAAAATGTGCTCTCAATTATTTCTAATACAAAGTTTTCATCGGACATTATGTATGTCTGCTGTTGTGGGATGTAAAACAGTTTTTGATTTAATCGATGAAAAATTATAACAATTAAATGCAGGCATATATAAAATCATAAATAGAAAAGTAAAATAAGAAAAAAGTCTTAGAACAAGCATTACAGAGCGATTTCTATAACAAGGAATCTCAAAATTAATGGTTTCTAGGACTAGAAAACGCCCAGATCCCAAATGATTGGGTTCTACTCAGTTTTATATGGCATAAAATGAGTATTAAGCCTTTTGCTCGCTTTTTATAAGTCAGAAAACGAGCAAAAGTGCTTTTGCTTGCTTTTTATAAGGCAGAAAACGAGCAAAAGGCCTTTTGCTTGCTTTTTATCAGGCAGAAAACGAGCAAAAGTGCTTTTGCTCCCTTTTTATGAATTATGAGGCAGAAAACGAGCAAAGGTTCTTTTGCTCGCTTTTTATAAGGCAGAAAACGAGCAAAAGTTCTTTTGCTCCCTTTTTATAAGGCAAACAACGAGCAAAAGTGCTTTTGCTCACTTTTTATGAGACAGAAAACGAGCAAAAGTTCTTTTGCACGGTTATTATAAGGAAGAAAACGAGCAAAAGTGCTTTTGCTAGCGTTTTATCAGGCAGAAAATGAGCAAAAGTGCTTTTGCTTGCTTTTTATATGGCAGAAAACGAGCAAAAGTGCTTTTGCTCGCTTTTTACAAGGCAGAAAACAAGCAAAAGTCCTTTTGCTCGCGTTTTATAAGGCCAGAAAGTGTTAGAATTCCCCAACTGTTGTATAAAAAAAAATATTTATGTTCCTCATGGAACATTTGTAAAACAAATTGAAATTTTGAAAAAAATGAAGTTCGGACATAGACAGTTAATTTAGAAATGAAAAATTGTCAAAACAAGTTTTTTCAGAGTTGGGGGATTTTTTAAAAACAGATAAGTATGTATTTTTATATTATTTTATCATTCAGAAAATAATGATTTTTAAACTATCCCAAAAACAAATTGATCAGAAATTCAGTAAAACTTTATTGCTGGACAACATTTTCAGTGGAAATCTTTTCCAGAAGGAAACTTTTCCAACTAAAATCTTAAAGAATTTTTAGCTTCTGGCGGATATTTTGATTGTATTATCTTGAACTACATTGAAAAAAAAATTAAGAACATTTGGTTCAAGTCAGCTTTTCAACTTTTATCATGTTTCAGAATTTTAGAAAGTTTCTAAATTATTATAAATTTATTTTTGTACCTCTGGCATTCATAGTTTATAATATATAAGACTCAATTCCTAAAAGAAAAATTACATATAAGTAATTCTTGTTTATAGTCCCTAGGGAAACTTTTCTGCAATTAGCTTATTTGCAAAGTATTGTTTCATCGACTTTTTAACTCTGTAATAGAGAAACTTACATTTTTGGAAAAATACCCATATTTAGTTGTAAAATGAACTTGAGGTTAATATTTTTTGTTTTGAATTTGTTTACTTTCGACTTCAAGATACACAGGCTTAAACGGCAAACAATTGAGTTTATGCCACACACTCTGAACTTCTCTTTTTATCTTTGCAACCAAAGTTTTAATTCCAAGTTTTTGGCTAGTTTAAAACTAAAATGAAAAAGTCTACTTTTTACGACTTTTTTAGCCAAATTTTGAATAAGTCAAAAACTTGGTTGAAAATCTTCAGGATATCGTTTCACCGTATTCTGGACTCCCAGTTCCATAATGGCTTTCAGTAAGTTTCTAGACGACTTCCTTCATCATGATGGCCAAATTGATGACTCTTTGTATATGATTGACATCTTAGCTAATATTCTTAATAGACCTATAACGATCATATACACCTTACCCTGTCACAAAGGAAAAGAAATCTTGAAATATGTACATCATTCTAATAAACCGCCTTTTATTCTAGGTCTCTACCGCCGTCAAAAAACATATGTATTTCGACCATATTATATCAACCGTAAATCTGCTTTCAATCTGAAGAAAGTTGCACATAAGTTCCAAACTGTGTCTTTTCATTCTAGAGCTATTTCTCCTAATGATGCTCGCAAACACATTGCAGAAAAAGAACTTTATGCTATATTAGATGCTATAGACATGTTCACCAAACTGATTGAAAATTCAGACACTCTATGTCTTACAGACTCTAAAGCTCTTTTTCTCCTGTTCTCTAAACCTGTCTCAAAATCAGTATCCAAACTGGCTCGCTGGGGCATGAAACTCCACTTAACATACCCGAATTTGAAATTCAGGTTTATATCCACTCATGACATTTTCGCAGACTATTTAACCAAAGATTACTCAACTAAGCATGATAGAAAGCGTCTTGCCTTACATAACTTCCACTTATCAGACTTGTCAACTCATGTTGACCCTCTCCGTGAATTCACTATTCCGGAATGGCAAACCTTTGTACGTGAACACGAACACCTCCTCCGCTACCTGGAAACCACGTCCAATACATCAAAACAAGTGTCTATTGCTTCTATGTCCAAGATGGTTAAAGATATCCAAACTTTCTTATCCCCAACCAACACGCTCCAAGAACACATGACTCATCACAATATAGCTGCCAAACAAAAATCAGCGTTTCATGATATTTATCAAGCCTGTTTGCTAGGATTTTCTGTCTACAAAGAACAATTTTGAATATCTCTTATCAAATGGCCTTATTCATATAAAAGATAAAGATTATTGTATTTAAAATATTAATACCTCCTTCTCTAGAAGGTGTCTTTTTAGCATATCATCACCTTTTGCATCACATGCAGGAGTCTTGAAGATGTCTAGTCTCCTTGCACTCTTCTACTTTCCCAGAAAACTGCATAAGTATAATTAAAGAGTTAATATCACAAAATTCTCATAGTCCTGGCATTTACAAAATGTGGTCAGCCTTTTTTGTGTTTTCAATATTGCCGGAGATTTAAAGTACAAAAAAGGCAGACCACGCAAATTTGTGATTATTAAGTCGTCTTCCTATTGTAAAGATTTGTGTGCGGTACATGCTGTATATAATTGTGAAGTGTACACAGACCAATTAAGAAATAGATGTTTAAGCATAATAAGGCCGACCCTCTCCGTGAATTCACTATTCCGGAATGGCAAACCTTTGTACGTGAACACGAACACCTCCTCCGCTACCTGGAAACCACGTCCAATACATCAAAACAAGTGTCTATTGCTTCTATGTCCAAGATGGTTAAAGATATCCAAACTTTCTTATCCCCAACCAACACGCTCCAAGAACACATGACTCATCACAATATAGCTGCCAAACAAAAATCAGCGTAAAATCAAACACAACACCTCTGCTCAAGATGTTTTCCCACAAACAAGAAAACACCTAATGGGTAGCTTCCCATTACCATCATACACTGTAAACACAAATCAGGAAAACTACAGAAACAAGTTCCGATATTCGCGGAAAAAAAGGCATTCATGCGTGAATATAGGAACCAGATTCCGATATTTCATGGAAGCATTTTCCGAAATTAAAGGAAAATAGTTTCTCGAAATCCAGAACCTGATTCCGTCTCAATTATTCAAATATAATTCAAATAGAATATTATTCCTAAAATATCAGAATTGTATTCCGATCCTAGATTTTCATTCTTAAAGTATCGGAATTGAAATCCGGTCATAATTTTCAATTCTTAAAATATCGGAATTGAATTCTGATTTTAAAGGAACTCTTTTCTGATCTTCAGAAATCTAAATTCCCATTCAGGGGCGGGTCCACTCCAGGGTCCTGGACCCTTCCCAGTTTGGGTCCAGTCCAGTCCAGGGTCCTGGATCCTATCCATGCCAGTCCACGGTCCAGTTCAGGGTCCGGTACACGGTCCCGTCTATGCCAGGGTTCTGGATTCTTTCCAGTCCAGGGTCCGCTTCAGTCTAGTATCCAGGATCCTATCCAGTCCAGGGTCCAGGATCTAGTCCAGTCCAGGTTCAG
>NW_019397984.1:29269-32930 GCF_000591075.1 Eurytemora carolleeae
TCCATACAAACCCCCCCCCCCATGACTTTGTTTTTAGAGATTGCTCTCTGATATTTTGCATGCAGGCCTGAATTATGATCTAGTTTTTTAATCAAAAAGCAAAATGGAGGAAAAAATAAGTTTTACTTAGTTTTTTCTGCATTTTTCAGACATTTTTTCAAAAACTTTGTGTTAGGTCCATGTGGGGTGTCTTAAAGTCATCAACATTGGGTCGGGAAACTCAATTCTGAATTGTGATCTAGTTTTTGAATCAAAAACCAAAGTGACAGAAAAATGATTTCCCCCCTAATCTTTCCCGCATTTTCCGGTCATTTTTTCAAAAACTTTGCGTTAGGCCTATGTGGGGTGTCTAAAGTCATAAACATTGGGTCGGGACACTCAATTCTTGATTCTATAATCCATTTTCCCCTCTCCTTATACCATTTCCCCCCCTTTCCTGCATTTTCTCCCTCCTAAAGGCCAAAGAAGCCTTCTAATAGAGATTTCTCTCTGATTTTTTGCATGCAGACCTGAATTGTGATCTAGTTTTTGAATCAAACAACAAAATGTAGGAAAAAAAATTTTCCTCTTATTTTTACCTCATTTTTGGGGGACATTTTCAAAATCTTTGTGATAGGTCCATGTGGGGTGTCTAAGCTCACTAACTTTGGGACAGTAAACTCAATTCTGGACTCTATATTGCATTTCCTCCTCTCCTTATACCATTCCTCCCCTTTTCCCGCATATTTCCCCTCCTAAAGGCCATAGAAGCCTTCCGACTTTATTACTTGAGTTTTTTTCTCTGATTTTTGTATGCAGACCTGAATTGTGATCTAGGTTTTTAATCAAAAACCAAAGTGGGGAAAAGATAATTTTTCCCCTGTCTAAAGTTATCAACATTGGGTCGGGAAACTCAATTCTGGACTCTATTACTAGAGATTTCTCTCTGATTTTAGCATGCAGAGCTGAATTGTGATCTAGTTTTGAATCAAACAAAAAAAAATGTGGGGAAAAAATATTTTTTCCCGCATTTTTAAGACATTTTTTCATAAACTTTGTACTAGGTCCACGTTTACCTCACTAATTATTCTGTAAAAAAAACTTTGTTTAATGTCTAATTAATTTTTATTAAACATTTTCGTATTTGATTTTATTCGTGGTGCTAATTTATAGCAAAACAAAGGCAAAGTATGAAGGAAACTCCCATTGTAAGATACAACAACAAAAGAAAACTTAAATAAACATTTTTAAACTTTGAAAAAATAGATTGATGAACTATATAAATCATACATACATTATAAAAAATTAATTAAAAACATCAAAATTTAATTGTTCATGAAATTATATATAACATTTAGTCCAAAAAAAGAATTACTTGCAAGAAATCATCTTTATTAATTCAGGTTTTTTTAAACTGTTAACTGTCCCAAAGTTAGTGAGTTTAAACACCCCACATGGACCTATCACAAAGTTTTTGAAAAATGTCTGAAAAATGTGGTAAAAACAAGGGGAAAAATTATTTTTCCTACATTTTGTTGTTTGATTAAAAAACTAGATCACAATTCAGGTCTGCATGCAAAAAATCAGAAAGAAATCTCTAGTAATAAAGTCTGAAGGCTTCTTTGGCCTTTAGGAGGGGGAAAATGCGGGAAGGGGGGGGGGGAATGGTTTAAGGAGAGGGGGAAATGCATTATAGAATCCTCCAGAATTGAGTTTCCCGACCCAATGTTGATGACTTTAGACCAGTGCTTAGAATCCATTTATTTTGATGCAGATGCAGATCCAGATCCTTGCTCCGCACTGGAAAAAATGGATCCGGATCTGGATCCTAATCCGTATCCAGGTCATTTCTTTAAGATTTACTGAATTTTTTTTCAAATTTTTTGTTATATTTTTTTCGCCTATTTTTATCCTAAACTTGATGAACCATTCAGAAATGAGTAAATTTTACAATCTCTCTTTTTTCAAAAGTTCAGATTTGGATTTTAGGAGTAATTTTTGTGAATCCAGATCCAGGAAGCCAAAATCTTGCGGATCCAACGGATCCGGATTCTAATCACTGCTTTAGACACCCCACATGGACCTAACACAAAGTTTTTGAAAAAATGTCTGAAAAATGCAGGAAAAATTAAGGGAAAAATTATTTTTCCCCCACTTTGGTTTTTGATTAAAAAACTAGATCACAATTCAGGTCTGCATGCAAAAAATCAGAGAGAAATATCTAGTAATAAAGTCAGAAGGCTTCTTTGGCCTTTAGGAGGGGGAAAATGCGGAAAGGGGGGGGGGGAATGGTTTAAGGAGAGGGGGAAATGCATTATAGAATCCTCCAGAATTGAGTTTCCCGACCCAATGTTAATGACTTTAGACACCCCACATGGACCTAACACAAAGTTTTTGAAAAAATGTCTGAAAAATGCAGGAAAAATTAAGGGAAAAATTATTTTTCCCCCACTTTGGTTTTTGATTAAAAAACTAGATCGCAATTCAGGTCTGCATGCAAAAAATCAGAGAGAAATATCTAGTAATAAAGTCAGAAGGCTTCTTTGGCCTTTAGGAAGGGGAAAATTCGGGAAAGTGGGGCAAATGGTATAAGGAGAGGGGGAAATGGATTATAAAATCCAGAATTGAGTTTCCCGACCCAATGTTGATGACTTTAGACACCCCACATGGACCTAACACAAAGTTTTTGAAAAAATGTCTGAAAAATGCGGGAAAAATTATTTTTCCCCAACAATCACAATTCAGGCCTGCATGTCAAAAATCAGAGAGATATCTCTAAAAACAAAGTCAGAAGCCCCCCCCCCCCACCTTTTGTATGGAAATGTGGACATTCTCCATTGAATTTTTGCTAAATTCTAATTTGTTACCTGCTACAAGACACAAATAAAATGATATTCACTGTCAATTTCCGTTATACAGCCGAAAAATAGATTTTGTTCTTAAACCTGTAATCAGTCGCATTAAGATATTTTCGACAAATATGAATAAATAAGGACAGAAAATAATTTCATTTTAGTCATAACCAAAATGAAGTTGTAATATGGGACATGTTCCTAGCTAGAATGTTGTTTCCCGCAGGAAATGGCTGACTTTATTTGCAACTGGGATAAGTTCTCTGGAGTCTAAAAAATTATCATTTTCATGTTTTTAAATAAATTCTTCATTATAAATATAAATATTAATCTTTACCTAACTCGCAACTTTGTTAAGTTATTTGTAAAAATTGCACTCTTTTTACGCATATGTTTTGAGTGTTTAAATATTGAAGAATTGAGTGGCCCAGGTGTGTGTGCATGTGCAGAGTGCAGCAATGTTATATTATATAGAAAGCCGTGTGAATGTAGATAAGAGTGGGAAGGGAGGGGATAATTGGGCAGAATATTTACAGTGCTATATAGCACAGTGGTTTTTAGTACCAAATTTCACCGCTAGGTGTCTCTATTTGATTCACGTAAAATTAAAAAAAGTAATAAGGATCAGATTAAATTTTTTACTAAAAATATATCATTTAGAAGTCAAGATTTGGGTTTTAAATTATTTTGAATTTTTTTGAATAAAACATTTTTATTATGAAAATGCACTGAATTTTCTATCAAAAAGTTTTATATTACTGTTTCGCTACTTAACCATTTCCCGAAAGACCTAATGAAACTTTATAAGTACCGAGTGGTATTTCTCTGGA
>NW_019397985.1:0-4225 GCF_000591075.1 Eurytemora carolleeae
ATGTAACGATGGCATTTCCTTTGTCAATGTCGATCTTCAGAATTGAATCATGTTCATGTTTCTTAAGCAATTTTTTGAGCGCTGAATCAATGGTTAGAACACTTGATTTATCTATCCCGGATAAGATAAATGTTTCCTTTGCTTTCTTCATGGAGGCATCATTAACAGACATAGCAGGAGCTGACCCCCCTTTAATATGGTTACCCTTGATATAGTTAGAGTTGTCTTCAGGGGACGGATAAAACTCATCTACTATTGTATAACCTTTCTCTGATCCCCCTTCCTTATCCTTGTATCTCAGTTGTAGTAAATGACCGGAAAAGGAAATTTGGGTGTTAACATGAAGAAATTTCCTATACTTGTAGGGTTTCGCTTCATATTTTTATAGGCAACTCTGTATCCTAGTGGGACATCTCTGTTGAAGTAAACCCCCCTTGGAAGGTTTTTGGCAAATCGGAACATTTCATTTCTCTGGAAGACATTTTGAAAAATGACCAGAATAGACGGACTCCTATCCCCCCGTCCTTGCCTAATTTGATGACTGACATGATCTTGTAGGACACAGTGGAAGGGATAGACAGTTTGGATAAAAGACTTGGAATATCTTCCTCAGGGTTCGAGGATTTGAGTCCATGGACAATCAAATTGCAATTAACTTTCTCAATTTCAACAGACAGGTTTTATAGAGTTTCTATAAAACAATAAACAAACGTTCCACGATATTTTATTTAAACTTGCAATGTCATTATTGTTGATATATAAACTTATTATCTTGATTGCATCAATTGCATCAAATACTGATCCATTGCAGTGTCTTATAAACACAACCCTCTTTAAGCTTTTCTTGAATTCCCCTTCTAGGAGCTTTAACAGTATTACATTTAATGGGGGGACTTGTTAAATACAAGACAGCTTGAGCTATGAAAGAAAGAAATTTAAATTTAAATTCTAGGGGTTGCTGTCCCCCACTCCTCTGCTACTTACGCCCCTGCAATATATGATAACCTAGCCCCCCACCCTCCATGACCCCTCTGTCCCTCCTTAATCACCCTTTCCTCTAAACCACTCACCTGTTGTCCGTAATTACAGAAGAATTGTAGGAATTGTAGGATTTCAAGGATTTCAAAGATTTTGCAACTTTTGGATACTTGGAATACCAGTAGATAGTTGGAATACCAGTATAGATAGTTGGAATACCAGTATAGATAGTTGGAATACCAGTATAGATAGTTGGAATACCAGTATAGATAGTTATGGAATACCAGTATAGATAATTGGAATACCAGTATATAGGGGTAATACCAGCAATAGGGATTGGTCTGTATCACGTTCCGAAACCTTGAAATAGATTGCTAAGTTTGTATTCTGTATTCTGTAACGTTTATTTTCTAAATTGATTGAATAGGATTATTAAATATTGTACTCTGTCCTCAATGAGCATTGAAATATTCGCGGATTCCTTGGAACAATTTCAGGAATTTATATCCTTCCGGTTCTAACATTCAAGCGGACAATTAGTCTGCCCCAGTTAGTAGGAACAGTATGAAGGGGGAGGGGAGGGGGATTATTTAATTCTAAATAGACTGCTGTCGACGTAATTTCAAGTTACCCTCCATTAAAGAGCTATATGTGTTATAGATGCCAATGGTGCCTTTTAAATCTTCACTTTGAATAAAAAGAAATATTCTTGTTTTTCTAAAAATTGAAGATTGACAAATTGGGAGAAGGACAATTACTTTCCGAATAATAAGGTCTGACATTTTTTATTTCGTACAGTGATAACCAGAAAACTCTGGAATAGGAAAACTATTTTTAGAATCAAGTTATTACTTAAAAAATTCTTATGAGCAAGAGACATAGCAATGTGTAGTGTAAACAGACCCATTTCACTAAATTAGTGATTTGATAAGTGACAAGTAAAACTAGTTGCATTGTTACAGCATGAAATACTCTGAAGTATTGGTATAATGTCGTCTTCCTATTCCGTTGTTTCTGGTTATCACTGTACATTCCTGTCTCTGAGCCCAAAACTTAAGACAGAGTATCGTAATGAAAACCAGTTTTAAAACCCGGGTTTCGCGAATGGGGTTAGGCAGTTTTGTGAATATCAATATTCTTGTAATGAAATATTTTTTTTTTCAATTTGTTTATATTCTCCATTTTTTCGAATCTCTTAAATCAAAATCTACACAAATGTAAAGACCCCAGAAAAGAAACTCGGTAGTTTCGTTCAACGATACTCTTTTAAATTTCGGGCTCTGTCTATGTTTTGATGTCATTCATTTTGGTGTACAGAATAAAACTGTGTTCATAAACACTTTGCAGAAACCTGTCTTTTTACATGTGGGATACAAGTTAACATTTCTATGTTTTGTTTTATTATTTTAAAGGAAGGCAACTTATAAGACGTAATATAAACTTTTTACATTTATTTCTAGTATTGCTACGTTTCAAAACTTATTCAACAACATAGTCTACGTATAGCAGATATTTATTATTGCTTACATGATTTAATAGAAAGTGGCCAAATTATTAAAAAGTTCCAAACTATCCTGGCGTAATATATTACCCCAAAAGTGATTTAACGTCACTCCGAGAACCCTGCAATAAAAAAGATCATGTCTGGATTCTGTTGAAATTTGAATTTAAACACAGATTTCTTTCAAAAAAAAAATTGTTGAATTCTGCCATTCCTCNCCCCCCCTCCCTGTTACAGTTCAGATTAAATACTATAAATACTTTATCACCAAATTCACCACTATCTTGGATTCTATCTCTTTTTAATTTGTCAGATGTTTTTTTTATAAATTCTAATTCTTTTGTTTTAATTTAATCTAATTAATACAAAGCGGTTTCTTCAAAGTTATTAAAAGACATGGTTAAAATGCATGGAAAGTTATTTCAGAGGTGTACGCATCTTTTGTACTGCAGTGTACTGTCTCTGGGCGGTAATGTAAACACAAGACGGATGTCGAAGCCTGACACGGGATCCATCTTTCACGTAAAAAATCAATGAAATATTCTGGTCATAGGAAACTATTATGTGAATTATCAAAATTATCAAAATTAAATGCTTTTAACCTCCTCGGATACTAAACGAACACTGATGCATCTATTCGTGTTTACAAATTCCGTCCAGATAGAACTCGTTTCAACATGTACGCAGAGAATACGCAACTGCAATTAACTTTCCTTGCATTATAACCTTGTCAAAAGAGGTCTTTTATAAACATTTTTTAAATAAGAATATAAAGTATCTTTATTTCAATTTTTTCTGTTAAACGTTATTGTCGACAAATGTGTCTATAAATAAAAAAAATATTAAAATTCAAAGAAAATGAATTGATCCCGCCCTGGTAAGTACTGGGTCTCGTATCCAATGATAGAAAAATCTGACAGTTATCTAATTATACAAGTACAAAAAGCATGTAAATGACTACAGTGAGAACCAGAAACTCTAGAATAGAAAGAAGACATTAAAGTAATAATAAAGAGTATTTGATTTTGTCACAAAGCTAATAGTTTATCTTGTAATTTTTAAAATCACTTATTCATAGAAATGTACTTTTTTTTGCAATGCTCAATTTCTATTTCTCATATTCATTGAACTCTGAAAGTCATAACTTAAGAATAAAAGTCGTCTTCCTTTTCCAGAATTTCGTTGTTATTACTGTAATATTTTGTTCAAATATATTAACATGAATATTATAAAAATGGCATGCCTAACGTATAAAATCGTATTTTCAAAATGATTTCGGACAAGATAGAAATTACGAACAGAATATTAGTATTTCTTCTATATAAAACAATGTTACGTCAATTAAAAAAAATCATTTCAAAGTGAACTCTTATATCTCTTTTTGATAAGATCTATTGATAAAGCTAGATTTTAAAATTTCTATCATGTTTGCTAAATTTGCTTAAACTGGAGAATGAGTGCACAAAGTCGAACAATTAATATTGTAGTAATTAAACCTTCTTTTTCTGTTTTATGAAAAGTGGGGCAGTGGGACCATTTTTAAGATTTTTGTTTAAGAAAAAGGAAGACGTCTGGATTGATCCGGATAGGAGAGCGGAAAGGAAGACGACTGGATGGAGCCGGATGGAAGAGCGGAAAGGAAGACGACTGGATTGAGCCGGATGGAAGAGCGGAAAGGAAGACGACTGGATTGAGCCGGATAAGAGAGTGGAAAGGAATACGACTGGATTGAGCCGGATAGAAGAG
>NW_019397985.1:4309-9951 GCF_000591075.1 Eurytemora carolleeae
TCTGTAAGGGGGGGGGGTTGGTTTAATGTGGGGAATGGGTAAACCGGGTGTCTCAATATAGATGTCACAAAAATTTAATTTAAACGAAAATAAAAAAGATGAATGAAATGCAGTGCTCGTTAAAAATGAAATAAACAGTCCCTTTAAACATGTATATTTACAACAAAACTGCATCACGTCATCTATCTATCAGCTATCAGTAAAAACATGACAAATTATCTGTTTAAGATTATTTTTCAAATATTCAGGTTATAAGCTTAAGATATCATTTTACTAAAATATCAGATATCAATCATCAACGTGTTTGCTGACAACTTACTGTCTAGAAAGGAGAAATTCGAGAAGCCTAACTTTAAAATTGAATATTTCAGGGGGGTTTCTTTCAACTTGATGGATTTTTTAATAATTTCCCCCTCGCCGTCTCTTCCCCCCTCCCCCCCATCCACCTTGGTTCAGATTTAATTCTCCTAAANACAGAATTCATAGGATTCGATATTATAGTATGAGATGATCAGTTCCCTGTTCAATAAAAACATTTGAAATTTGTTCAGTATATGTATAAATGTATGAAACTTACCGATCAAAATATGAAGAATATATCTTCAGATTTGAAGTAAAAAATCGAAAATAATAACAAAAATTAATTGCAACGAATTGTGGTCAGGGAACAAAGTTAAGCATGACATAAAGCAGTTTTTATTTAGAATACTATTTAAGAAATATTTTTTAGTTTTAATTTCAAATAGTAGTCATCATTATTATCTTGCAAATTAAAATACATTTTACATGAGATTGAAATTTTTAAATGTTTTTAATCTACATGCTACTCTTTTTGAAGGGTTAGCATGTTAGACGTAGCATACAAACTAGAGGAGGTATCAGGTCACAAAGTCGTACAAAAAATTTTCTTAAGTCAAGATTTTAGTGACACTATTCATTGGAATTTCTCTAAAAGATATGTCCACTAACTGGTGTGAGTTTTTAAGAATTTAAAATTTTTAAGTTTTTGGGTTCAGTTGTAGCCGGTTGGAAAGNGACGGGGCCATTACAGGTGTAGGACACCATTTCTGGACCCAAGCTAAAAATCGCCGCAGGCAACAACGAATTTTTGAGCATTCCAGGTAGCTTGAGGAGCACAGGACGCTCTCAGGAGAATACTATACAGTACCCACATACCTTCCATGGGAATAAATACTTTTAAACGGAGGAATTTGAATTTCAACATTTTTGTGAAATATTTCGATAAAGAAGCTGTGTGACGGTCAAAGGACGTTGGGTGTGTGTAACGAGGACAGATTAACAACAAATTGTCCTCTGCTAGTAACAAGTGAGTTTAAAGAATTTTAGAGGCTTTATAGGACAACCGTTGAGATTTCAAAATAAGGTATAAACTTGCTCAAGAAATCTGTATTAGAAATATTATTCCTATAATTCAACATTTTTGGTTATTTCTTTAACGTGACTACAATTTAACACCTCAAAAAGGTCAGGTCATTAAAAAAATATGAAACAAAAAATTAGATTAAATATAAATGAATTGAAATATTACTAAATACACTATTGATGTTACTTGCAGCCTCAGTTCTAATTTATTATATTTTTGAAGTTTTAAATTATCTGCAAAATAAAAAAGATAAAAAGTTTTTAAACAATGAGAAAACTAAAGTTGGGAATTTTCATGGGAAAATATCCCGCATTTGCAATAAACAAAAAAGACAGATTTACATCTTTTTAAAAGTTAGAAAATTATGACAAAAGTAATTATAGCCAGTGTAATTATGGCAAGTGTGACTTATGGCAAGTGTAACTTATGGCAAGTGTGACTTATGGCAAAAGTATTTTGTCAAGTGTAATTATGGCAAAAATATTATGGCAAATGAAACTGAGCCAAGATAAGAAATTAAAAAAAATTTAGTTGTAATTCTTTCAATTTTTTCATTTTCAATTAAAGACAGCTTTTCCTTTCCTTTTCTCGACCATTTCTGAAATAATTTATTTGATTTTTTATCCTCGAAAATTATCGCACAAAAAAACGCATTTTTACGGTTTGTGTAAATGGTCTTTGGCCCAAATTCCTAAAATATGGATTCTCATTCAACTTAATTATTCTTATCTATTTAAAATCTATATTGTAAATCTACTCATTTGTGGCATAATTAATTATACAAATTTTAAACCAATGTCTGATTTTGTCATTAGTTTTATTTGTAAAATTAATTAATATTTTCACGATTTCTTTTAATAAGAAAGTTCTTCTGCTACAGGGTTACCCACAAAAGATGAGACCGTAAAGACGACCTGAAACTCTTTAAATCTGATGATTCCAAGTTTTAATTAAGTTTTGAATATAATCTTCTTTGGTTTATTCAATGATAAAGAAAAGAAGAAACAAGTTTACAGTTGCAGGCAAATATTAATTTTAGAAAAAAGATTCTGTACAGTCGTCTCTGAAGTTTTATCCTTTGTGAATAACCCTGGAATAGTTCGTATTTTGCAACATTTGCCCCCCCCCCTCCCTGACCCCCTGAGCGCTGTGCAGCATACCCATTGCACATTTGGGATTCTAAGCTGATTTGTTTCAAAGATTATCTTAGGCTTCATGAATCCTATTTCAATAGATTACCATTTCCTTGTAACCGTTGCATTTGTGAAGTATAAATAACTTATAAAATATATTTTATTTAAGGAATTTTTTTTCCTTAAATTGTAAAAATTTCCAGTTCCTACATTTATTTTAAAATAATTAAACGCAATGCGCGAACTCTTTTTAAAAATGGGATTTGGCTTAAAACTAAATATGTTACTTAACATTGAAAATGTTAGAAAGTAAAATGTTTTAAAAAATATTTTACTCTGGAAGTAACCAATGTTTTACAGTGCTGTTATATTGTTACAACAATTGGTGGTAGATTAACTTTTACGAGGGGAGGATTCAATTAATATGTATATGTTAGTTAACATGATGTTTCACAAGCCTTTGCTAAACCCTAAACTATACGTTTACTTGATATCCTTGATATCCTTGATATACATATATACATTAATGTATACAATGTATATATGTATTTTAGTTTGTAACTTCACATTTTATTCAAATAGAATTAACAAAATGTTTCACGTCACAACAAGATTCTCAGAACAGAATAATAAAATATCTGATACAATATCAGGGAAAAACCTATAATCTTATTATAACATTTTAATTAAAAACGCAATTTTTCACAATAGATATTTTTACCCATTTACAGGGTGTTCCACGAAACATAACAGTTGGTGAATAGTTTAGAATGTCTTTTTCCATAATTTGTTGAGTTGTTTGGTACCAAAGATCAATAAAAATATTATATGGGAGTTATGTTATATCAAAATTGATTTCAGAGTAAAAGATAATGAAGCAAAAGAATGTTTTAACTAAAAATAACGATTTTTTAAATGTCATGTTTCGTGGGACACCCTGTATGTAAAGATATTATGCATGCAAAATGCGTAAATACATACTGTACTCTGTACTCTGTACATTCAAACTTTAAACGCGGATTTTCAATATTTCATATTTGTTTGTGTGTGTGTATTCCCATGGTAAACTTGTTTTTCCTTGTTTACAAACAAGATGTATTTAAGATTATAGGAATTTAATCTAAACCTTCAGCATGGGCAGATTCGAAGATAAATAACATAAGGGAATAGAGGGATAGATGGATGGATAGACAAGATAGATAGATAGATAGTTTTAGAAATTTGGATAGAGATAGACAAAAAAAGGAAAAAATGATAGAAATAGATTAAATAATAAATAATAGAAAAATAGATGGATGTGTATATAGACGAGAAATCAGATCGAAATACATGTATAGATAAACGAGAAAATAGATAGATGTGTCTATAGATAGGTATAGATAGACGAGAAAATAAATAGATGTGTCGATAGATAGGTATAGATAAACGAGAAAATAGATAGATATGTCGATAGACGAGAAAGATAGATAGATAGATAGATTACTGGACAAGTGATTGATGGATAGATGAGTGGATACAGGATAACTAGATGGAGTATATATAGATAGTCGAGAGAACAGATAGACATATATAGATAAACAAGAAAATAGATAGACGAGAAAACCATAGATAGACAGGTATAGATAGACATGTATAGATAAATGAGTCGATAGACATGCAGATAAACAAGAAAATAGAGAGATGTGTCGATAGACATGTATAGATAGACGAGAAAATAGATAGATGTGTCAATAGACAGGTATAGATAGACGAGAAAATAGATAGATGTGTCGATAGACAAGTATAGATAGACGAGAAAGATAGATAGATGTGTCGATAGATATGTAGAGATAGATGAGAAAATAGATAGATGTGTCGATAGACAGGTATAGATAGACGAGAAAATAGAAAGATGTGTCGATAGACAGGTATAGATAGACGAGAAAATAGANCCCCGTGTAACCACGGTCCCCCCTCTCTCTCTTCTTGTAACTCAGGGTTTTACTCGCATTACAAATTTAAAAAACGAGAAATTTTCTATAAAGCCTATTTTCAACATACTACTTTTCCTTATGCAAATCTCTAAATAAATAGGTCAATAACTATGCAAAACAAAATATTAAACTATTCAAAATTCAGAAAAGATGGGTTTTCAAAATTACCCGCGGAAAATCATTTTTTAAATTAATTTGTCCCTTGTAAAATTGAAGAACAAAAAATTTTGCTCAGATTTTTTTTCCATACATCAAAGTTAATGTGAATTTCAATTATAATTCAAGCTCTTGTTTACATGTAGTTTCATTCCATACAAGCCAACAAACAGGGCTAGATATAAAGGATAAATTAAGGATATTATTAAAAAGAAGAAAACTTAAGAATGGTTCAATTTTGAAAAAAGTAGTCAAAACATTTTGTAAAGAATATATTTTTTGAAAAATTTTGTTTATTGACAAAAATGTTAATAATAGTAGTAATAATCAGAAGCTAAACAATAATAATACACCACCCTTTAACAACAATAATAAACATAATAATAATAATAATAATCAGTTTTTCATCAGACTGTCAAATCATAATGAAATAACTACATGACTGCTAACAATCAACGAAAAACATTAATTTATCTCATATTCAAGGGATTGCAAGAAAGCAGTAGTATCATCATCATCATGTTTTAACATGTTTTCATAAACATGAGAAACGAGTAAAGAAAATCTAGGATTTCATGCATTTTTAAATATGAAAAACAGTAAAAAAAACTTACGTCATAATACCACAAAAGTTTAATGTCCAATAAGCCAAAAATTGCCATCTTAAAATTTTCTTTTATAGCCCAAAAACTCGTAATTATTTTCAAACCCAAAGTTTTGGAAGTAAATTCTTCTTCAAATAATAAAAAGAACAAAACTGACACATTTAACAAAACTAATCTAATTTTAAACAAAATTTGGTTAGACAAAAAGAATTATGTCATTACCCCTCCTGCCCCCTTACTTCCTTCTGACGGCAAAACTAATGAAGGTGTAAATTATGGTTTTGGTTTAGTTTTTGCTAGTTTATTATTAGAAAATAATTCTACTTCACCCCTTCAGATCAGATTAAATTATAAAGTAATTAGGGTTCTGTTCTGTCCAGCTTACGGGGGG
>NW_019397985.1:9957-23437 GCF_000591075.1 Eurytemora carolleeae
GGGTGCAGGGGGGGAGGGGGGTTAGGTTAGAAATTTCAGATTTGAAAGAAATATATTTGAGGACTGTGGCCGGTATTTTAAACTGACCGAAATTGCGCGGTTTCTCCCCCCGACATTGATTGATTGGTTGGATAGTAAGATAGATAGATACAGATTACAGCTAGATTGACAGATAGTCAGATAGACGGAACAGATAGATAATTTGACAGATAGTAAATTGACAGGCTATGAAAAAGACTAATAAAATAGATATTTTCATATTTTTAACCAGCCAGCAGTGAAGTTTTTAAAACTAAATTGAAATATTTTGTCTTGTCCTATTTAAAGTAAAATTACAAAGCAGTACAGTACATGGAAGGTTCCCTTATTGTACAGTACGCCCATTGTTTATTATATAAGAGGCAGATTAAACTGTATTATTGACTCATTTTGATCAAATACCAATTTAAGCATCCTCCCCAAATTGGGTAGGTCTGGTCACTTTTGTTATATTTTGAAACGTCATTCTGGGCAACAATAGACTTTCATTAGATCACTTGGACTTACACACAGATAACCAGACAGACAAACAAAATAATCATTAAAGATGAAATTTATCAAATTTTTGATTTCATATAAAAAAGTTTTTTAATGAACTTTCATCCTCACAGATGAATAATAATCACTGATGAATTTTTTCAGATTAATAGATAGATAGATATAAAGATACATATAAGGATAGATAGATAGATAGATAGATAGATAGATATAAGGATAGATAGATAGATAGATAGATAGATAGATAGTAAAATTAGTCCAATAGATCGATAGACAATTTTTTTAACAATTTATTTTTAGATTTAATTTTTTTAAATCAAAATTTAAAAAGAGCAGTGAATTTTTTTCTCCGACCATTTTATCTTCTTTTTATCTGATCATACATCTTTTCTTCTCTTTTAGAATTACGCATTCTAGTCTCGTGTAGACAAGGGAAAATGCATGTTGACACATAGTTCTGATTCATACTATTCTTTAATTTGTTATCTTGGTGCCAGAAATATCAAATTAAGAATAAAGATGGATAGATAATTAGATTGATAGAAAATTAGACGGATGAAAAATATACTTTTCTGGGTTCATTGATTGGAAGAAATTAATCTTCTTCATTTCTTTTGTATTCACGTCTTATTATTAATCTTAATAGACTGTCTTCATCCTTTCTTTTCATTTATTTTCATCCTTTTAATCCTTTCCATATTTTTATTCTTCCTATCCTTCTCATCTTTGCCAAACTTTCCATCATTTCCATTCTTTCCGTCCTTTCCAATCTTTTGTGCTTTTTATATACGTATCTTTTCAATACTTTTGTTTTTCTTCCATATAATTTATTAATATTTTATCTCTTAACCCTATCCCTGCTGGGGTACTTGAAAACCCCCTCTGACTCTGTACTACGCCCTGATATGCTAATGTTTAGACTTGTAAACCAATAGATGTGTTTACAAGTCAAATTGCAGGTTGGGTCTCTCAAATCTCAAATCTGTGTAACCCTAGATAGGATTAGTCTTAGATGCTCTCTTTCCTCCTTTATCAAATTGGCCTTAAACACAAATAGAGTTTTAACTAGGTTAAAAATATAAAAGCCATATTTATTGTAAACAAACATTAGATTTTGGTTTTAATCTGCACCTTGATTTTGTCTTTTGATTCCAATAAAGTAAGTGATAATAATTCTGCTCTTAAAAAAAGAATAAAATTTATATTTTAAAGTCCTTTTTTAAAGCTTAAAATGATCTAAGTAATAAAAAGACTTGGGATTAAGATATTTTTAAAAACCTCTACATAAACCGGCGCAAAGGCGCATCTAAGATAAGACCCACTGGCCTAGGTCCAGGTTTTCTCCGAAATTTGATATTTGTTGTCAACAACTTCAGCCCACGGGCTGCAGGATGCAGGTTGCACGTGTGCTCAGGGAATATTGAAACTTTACGGGGCATTGCGCATTATAATTTGTTTCGACTGTTTATAAAATACGGGGCAATGTGCAGAATTCGTTCCAACTGTCTATGCAGTTCCAATTGATCCATAAAGAACACTTTCTATAAAAATTGGTAGTGGTTCATTTTTAGATTAATTATAATTCCAAAAAGGACCATAAATTTACTTCAATGATTAGATGTCTATTTTTGCAAAGCAGGTTAATTTTTAACGAAAACTAATTGAATTTTGGAATTTTGAGAAAAATTTGAATAACCATTGGAATAATTTTTTTTGTAAGAATTTTTCAGAGAACTTAAATTGAATACAAAATGTAATATTTCCTTAAAATATGTTTAAAATTAATATTAAAAAGCGTATGTTGTTTTTATTTTCTATCGAATTTATTATTTTTTTTCTTTTGGGTTATCACTAAATTTTCAAAATAAATTATAAGTATTAAAAATGTCTCCTAAAATATTGACTAAAATATATTTGGTCAGCCCCCACTCCTGGCTAGATAGGGAAGAAAGAAACCTACAATTGTAAAAATGCAAAGTTTCAAAAAGTAATTGAAAAATAGCTTGTAGCATGTCTAATCTGAAAAATTGCATAATTGAATTTTCGACCTGTTTTTGCAAACTCATGGCTCACTAATTACAGCCACTTTAAGAAGAACCAAGCTCTTATCGTTTGCAAAATTTTCTATTGCAAATTGTTTGCTAAACCTGTATCTAAAATGGTTTTACTTATTTAAGAAAAAAGATTATTTAGTTCATCAAAAGATTAATTAAAGAGAAAAACTTGAGTTAGACGTTGTGTGATTTTACGAATTATAATTTTGCAAAAATGGCTGAAATTATCAGGTTTTTCAGAAAATTTCTTTCAAATTTTGGACCGTGAAACAGATACAGGTTTCATTCTGCAATACTAGTGATAGCCCCATTTCAACCTAAGGGTTGTTGGAGATTGGAGGGGGGTGGGTTCGACCCCCACTGTAATCCAGTGGCGGCTCAAGAGCGGGNGAAAGATATGTGTAATATGTGTGGAATGTGTGGAATTTGAGCGTGAAGACCAAATTCTTGAGATAGTTAAAGAAATAGTTTAATAGACAAATAGTTGAATTTTTCTTAGTGATACTTTTAAGCTTTAAAAAATCTATGAAATAATAAAAAGATCAAGTGAAACCATTTAAAGGGCAACAAAGTTAACTAAAAGGTTGGAATAATATATTTTTTGGTTTCTCTTTTAAAAGTCTAACTCTCTGTTTCAAATCAACGATTTCTATATCATCAATTTTATTACTTTCTTTACCATGGGTAAATTTATCTTGATTATGATCATAGCTCCATCGATTAATCATTATTGTCGGATAAAAACTAGTTTCAGGCCCACAGGTGTCAGGTTTAGAGAAGAAAAGGGATTGTTAATGTTTTTAAGTGATTCTTATAGATAGAAACAGAACCTTTGCCACAAACTCTGATTTCCTAATACCTATATCTTTGCAACCCATTGTTGTATACCTGAAATAAAGAATTCTTTACAGTAATTAAACTAAGTTTGAAAAACAACTGTTTACAGGATCAGGTTGCAAAGATATCGGGATCAGAAATTTTGAGTCTGTGGCAAAGACTCAATTTCTTTTAGAGTTGTATTAACGATTCTCAACTAGGATTCTCAACTAGGATTCTCAACTAGGATTCTCAACTAGGATTCTCAACTAGGATTCTCAACTAGGATTCTCAACTAGGATTCTCAACTAGGATTCTCAACTAGGATTCTCAACTAGGATTCTCAACTAGGATTCTCAACTAGGATTCTCAACTAGGATTCTCAACTAGGATTCTCAACTAGGATTCTCAACTAGGATTCTCAACGGTGCCCTTTTTAACATTTCTTAAAGTAACGTTTTACTGTCCGTGCTTTCTACTGAAAAGATGGAAGCATTTGATTATTTTCTATTTTGGTTTTCTCTATTTAATTTTTGCTGCAGAAATAATGGAGGAAGTTGTCAGTTTTCAAGTTAGAAAAAAAGACATTATCTTTCACATATTAATCAGATAAAGGTTAAAGGGTAACTTTGTGAATCGGACAATTGAGCTTAATATTAAACCCTGGGTCAGGTTTCATGCTTTTGAGAAATAAATAATCAAGGAATGAATTCCAAACACAAAAGAGAAATTGTTGATTTAAATGATTCTTCTTATTTTGTTATATTTGCAGTGTTGTTATTCGTAATGTACGACAGTGCAATACAGCATATTTCTTGAATAAAAACAAAGGAGTTCAAATTATGAATTGTTGCAAATTCATTTCTAAACAAGGAATTAGAGCCAAATTATCAGATGCATAGTATACAAATATAAAAGGATCGTATAAACACATTCAGTATTTATTAAGCTATTAAAAACTTTTGGGGAATTCTTAAAACTCGTCATTATGGATTTTTGAATACATCGATAACCAGAAAACTCGGAAATAGAAAGACGACTCTAAAGCAATACTAAAGTGTATTTGATGGTGTTACAAAGCAAAAAGTGTTTCTAATTAGATACTTATTAAGTGCAAAGTGGGTCTGTTGCTTTTTATTATGCTTATTGGACAATTTGAAGTCATAACTTGAGTCTAAAAGTCGTCTTTAGCGTTATCTTATTATCATTGTAGATTTTGTACTTACGTGCAGAATTGGTGGGATATGTGTGCTGAATATGTGCTGAAATTGCACGTGTGTAAACTGTAGAGTTTTGAATGTACAGCTGGCTTGAAAGATATGTGTAATATGTGTGGAATGTGTGGAATTTGAGATATTCCCCCCCCTCCCCCATCTCGTCCATCCTTCTTCATAAATTCCCCAAATCCGTTGTACGTCCTTTTTTTACCAAATCCTCCTCCATCTTCAACCTTTTCACAAATACCCTTTTTAAGTCGAAAGAAAAAATAATTTACATTTTTTTAGAGTTCATATTTATCCCTAACTTTGGTTCAAGCTGGGGGGGAGGGGAAAAGAAGAGTAGATGGCGGGGGAAATTTTAAGGATGGGGGGGGGGGGAATTAGCGACACATATGTTCCCCAGACAGTTCTATTATTTTAACCCAGTGGGGGATATTCTCATCACTAGGGGGGATTTCTATCTATTTAACTATCTTAAATCTTCATAGCTCTATCATCTAATCAGTTTTAAAAGTATTGAATTAAGTTATTAATTGTTATTATACATAAATACATCTTTATATACTTAGTTTGTCTGTTTAGATTACCCTAGGGAAGGGTTATGGATAGTCAGAATTGAAAAAATTGCCTTCAACACATATAGATTTATGGAAATTTTGGAAAATCGTCGAACAAAAATCCGCAAAATATGTTTGTTATTGTTTTTTTTTCATGCAGAAATAATGCTCACAGATAGAGCAATAATTAAAGTTGAAATTGAAGATTTATCAGTTTAGAAATTTTTTTTATTTAGTTTTTATAATTTACTAATAATATTATCCATTAGTTGTTATATTAATTTCTTTTCTTCAGGTAGAATGATTTACTGCTGAGTTCCATCTGATTCCAGTCTTGAGAGGTCTAGCCCACCACCCCTCATAGTAAGGGGTATTTCAGAGACAAGAACCTCCAAGTTTTGGAGGAGCCTTTTCATCCTTGCCCCCGAAACATCTATCACCCTGGAGGCTCTCCAGCGAATCCATATGTCGCCAATGGCGGCCGGCCATTTTGGATTCCATCACGCTAACCACGAGATGGGTATGATGCGTGCCGGTTTGTCACCGCACGGGTCTCCGATGCGCCACAGCCTGAGCCATAGTCCTGTACATAGTGTACACGGGGATATGATGCGGCATCACAGTACGGAAGAGAGAAAGTCCCCCTTGCAACCAACTCTTATAATGCAGGTAGATACAGCGATCCCATAAAAAAGTGGAAATAAAAGACGATATTTAAACAATGCTATGTGTGTTTGATGTTGTTTTAAAGCTAGTTAAAAACCAGTAGCTTAAAAAAACTAATGAGATATTGTACATTGTATTGTCATATGTGTTCTATTGTTATACAGTAAATTTGTTTTAGCTGCCTAAAATTAAGTTTTCAGTAAGTTAGACATTTAGCAGTGTCCAAAAACCGTAAGACTAACAACAGAAAAAAAAGAAATCAAAAACACTATAATCTGCAAATTCAAGAGAAAAAATCAAAAATACTCTTTGATATTCCCTTTGAAACTTGTTTTCTTAAAATGTATTTGAAAAGTTTTTAAAACTTAATGTTTAATTCTTGCAATTCTCTTCTAAAAGCTAGCAAATTATACCAGTAGCCACCCATCTAGACAGATTAAAACTGACACTGGTCTGAGTTCTCAGAACTTGTTACATGACACTTGATAAATTAACATGTTATTAGTTAGAAATGCTGTCCGCCTGCAAGGAGTATCTGAAGCTATTAATCAACAGATTGCCAAGTACGACAGCAGTGAATTCGACGACGACAAGGAGACCCAGGGCCAGGACGCCGAGGGTGTCTGGTCCCCCGACATCGAGCAAAGCTTCCAGGAGGCCCTTGCCATCTATCCTCCATGTGGCCGCCGAAAAATTATTCTCTCCGACGAGGGTAAAATGTATGGACGAAATGAATTAATAGCTCGATATATTAAACTTCGAACGGGAAAGACTCGAACTCGGAAGCAGGTGAGCTCGCATATCCAGGTTCTAGCGAGACGAAAATTGCGAGAAATCCAGGCCAAGCTAAAGGTTCCTGGTCCACACGGACACTCTTACCTAGAGCAGGCGCATAAAGAGAAAGCGTTGCAGCAGATGCAGCAGATGAGCTCCGCCCAGATAGTCTCCGCCTCCGCCCTGCACAACAGGGTGATGCATCCGCATCATCCAGGGTCACCGCATCATCCGCCTTCCCCGCATCATCCTCCTGTATCATATCATCAATTCTGGCAACCTCAACTACATCATCCACAAGAAGAGTGAGTTTACCATAGTAAAAAAAAACTGATTACTCGCCTAAAACTCAAACTTTTAAATCATAAACCCAACCTTAGACATTTTTATTTAGCAGAATTCATAGTTTGATACATCAAAGGTGTTGGACATCAGGTTGCAAAGAAATTAGGATCGAAAGTAAGAGTTTTAGGCGA
This sequence comes from Eurytemora carolleeae, assembly GCF_000591075.1. Classification (NCBI taxonomy): domain Eukaryota; kingdom Metazoa; phylum Arthropoda; class Copepoda; order Calanoida; family Temoridae; genus Eurytemora; species Eurytemora carolleeae. The sequence goes on from NW_019397985.1 coordinate 17,058, forward strand.
GTAATCAACATTCCATTTTTTAGATTAAAGAAAAGAAATACATTTTTTTACTTTTTAATATTAAATTTTATTTTCAGTGTGAAACCGTTTATTCAGCAGCCTCCTTTCTCCCTGGGAGAGGTGAAACCTCCCATGCCCTTGATGTGCGGGACCCCGCCCCCCATCACCCCCCACTGGTTGGGGAGATCGATTGCCACGAGCCGGTTGAGGTTGTTGGAGCACACAGCCTTCGTGGAGCAGGGTGAGGGTGAGGAGTATCAACAGCATTTCTTCGTTCATATCTCAAATAATGTTTCCTACACAGATCCAGTTCTTGAGGTAATCATCTTTATTTTTTGTATTTTGATTTAATATAATATTTACGATTGATGGCGTAGATTCCAGCGACCTTTCAATAAAAATTGTGGCCTGTACGATTCAAAACGGTGCTTTTTAACCTTTAACCGTTGTCTGATCAAGGATTAAGGATTAAGCGATTTTCTTTTTCTTTTGCGGATCAGAGTCCTACTGCATACATGCCATTTTTATACCTCATTCCGATTTTATAAAAGTCTCAATACGGTTTTTAAAGTTTTAATCTTTTGATATTATATAAAGGAATTGAGTTCTTGCCACACACAGAATTTTTCTAATCCCTCATATCTTTGTAACCTGATTGTGTAAACCTTTGATATTTCAAAGATAGATAGATTATCAATCAGAGTTTGTGGCAAAGACTCAATTCCTTTCTGGAATAATTTAACAAATCCTAGTTATTTTTATGAAAAACTTATTTATTAATATCTGAAAGTTTTTGCTACAAACTCAGATGTTCCGATATCTTAGTAGTTTGCGATGGTACAAAAAATTGATATTAAAAACTTAAACTAATTGATCTAACAGAATCAATAGTTTGAAATATTAAGGTCTATGGATATTGAGTTTCAAAGATATTGGGATTAGAAAATAAAAGTGTGTGGCAAAGACTCAATTCCATAGTATAATCAACAGTTAGAATTTAATTATATTTTACTTTAATTTTAAATCTTGTTCAGCCTGTAGATGTTCGACAGATCCAGGACAAGTTCCCGGAGAAGACCGGAGGGTTGAAGGACCTGTATGAGAAGGGACCCAGAGATGCGTTCTTCTTGGTCAAGTTCTGGGCGGATCTTAACACTAATATTTCGGACGAATCAGCTTTCTACGGAGTCAATTCAACGTAAGTTTTTCAATTTCAAAGAGTACAGTGTTAGCCAAAAAAAAAGCGGAAAAGAAAGTTGTTTTTGTTCAGGTTTGATCAAATCTGACTTAAGTTTGTTATTTTTAACTGTTATGACTGATTATAGTCTCAGAAAATGTTTTGTTGATCTACAGAATTTAATCTTTATTCGATATCCTGAATCCTGATTGCATCCTGAAGGGATAACTGAAATATAGAGATCAAATTAAAAGTGCTCTCTGTGTATATCTGGATCAAACAATAGAGATTCTGAAAATCATAAAAAAAATTCTCAGCTCAGTTTATGATTTACTTACAAACTTCCCTTGGATGTTTCTGATGAAAAGACGACATAAATTTAATTTTTACCGTTTATCAGTCTAATTCCTATATAAATCATTAAAAGGTAGAATAAGTGTCTTCTTTGTTCTTATTTTAGATAGAAATACTTTTTTTTTGTAACTGAGAAATATCTACAGTGGTAGGCGATTATATCAATACAATGCTGACGACCTTTGATTTTCATTTTGATTTAAATCAAGCTTTTAAATAGCATGGAAATAACAGAAATATAAATATCAAGAGAAGCTATCAATTGAAAAACTTTTTTTTATAACCTTTAAACTTGTAATTTGAAAAAAGTTTGTTAATAATTAAAACTTAAATAAAAAGTCGTCTTCTTTGTATTGTCATAATCGCCTAACACTGTAGGAGACAATTACTCCGACAAAAAATTACAAATAACAGGATATTTTAAAATAAAAAACGTCGAAGGAATCTTTTTTTCCCGTGATAAATATATATATATATATATATGGTAAATATAGCCCCTACCTGCTCCTTGTATTTATTTTTATATTTTTAGTTATGAGAGTTCGGAGAATATGACGATCCAATGCTCCACGAAGGTCTGCAGCTTTGGCAAGCAGGTGGTGGAGAAGGTGGAGACTGAGCACGCCAGGTTTGAGGGCGGGAGGTACGTTTACAAGCTGCACAGATCTCCGCTCTGTGAGTACATGGTCAACTTCATCCTCAAGCTGAAGCACCTGCCGGAGAAGTACATGATGAACAGTGTCCTAGAGAACTTCACGATCTTACAGGTGAGGAAAATTGAAAATAAAGGGACAGGACACGATATTTTAAGTAATCAAGTCATTCATTTATAAATACAGATTTACTGCAATAAATGCCCTTTAAACGTTTACCTGAGAGAACAAAATATTTCAGAAAAGTCAGAATCTATTCAAAGTGAAGTTGTAAATCTAAATTTTTTGGTACAGTGATAACCAGAAAACTCTGATGTAGGAAGACGACTTTATGGAAAGATTAAAGTGTGTTTGAACTTGTTTAAAATCAAATAGTTTTACTGGGCCCTTGTTAAGACATTTTATTAGTGAAATGGGTCATTTTACTCTACACATTCTCTGTGCCATGTTCATCGGACTAATTAAAGTCATAACTTAGTGCCCATTGGACACATAAAAGTGTGGAATAGGAAGACGATATGGTTAGACTCAAGTTATAATTTTAAGATAGTCCTATGAACCTGAAAAACAGCAGTTGGCAGTGTTCAGTGTTTACAGACCCATTTCAAATATAAAGTTGATTTTCTTGCTTCCCCTGAAACTAGTTGCTTTATTAGAGCATTAAATACACATAAGTTAATCTAACTGTCGTCTTCCCATTTCGCAGTGTATTTTTAATAAGAATTATTACATGTTTAAAAAAAAAAATAAAGACGTATTATTAACATATGTATATTATTTTCAGTGTTTAACAAACAGTGAAACCGGAGAGACATTGCTCTGTACCGCGTACGTATTTGAAGTTTCAACCAGTGATCATGGAGCCCAACATCATATATACAGACTTGTTCGAGATTGAACACGTTTTACAAAATTAAATTATAAGGATTAATGCAATTTTCCGTCCAACACGCTTTCGAGGAATCATGATCTCAAAATTTTGATATTTTTCCCGCGTTTTTTTTATTGACTGAGCTTCTGTGCCTGCAGTACGTTTGAAAACTGGATCTCATCGTGTGTTTACAAACAAAAAAGATCTCAACAGTTTTATGATCATTTATATTGGAACCATTTATAGATAAAAAAGTTTGCATTTGAAATTTTTTTGGACTGAACTAAAAAATACTGTTTTCTTCCCATTTTTTTGTCAATGAGCTATCAAGATTTTTTTCTACGTTTTATGCTTTATAAAAGTTTCAAATATTTTTTTATACTTCAAATGCAAATTCATTTTTAGAACCCAGGGTAGTTTTTTTTGTCTACGACAGAAGTAAAGTTGAAAGATACAGGGTCATTCACAAAGTAAGAAACCCCAGATTTTATTTCGCCTTTTACAAATATTCCGAATTTTCTAATTAACAAACTTATTTATTTGCCGCATTTTTAAATAATTACAAATTTATTTTGTATAAAGTTGTGGATAACCCTGTATTTGAATTAATTAAGACAAATCTTAAAAAAATAACAATTTTAAAAAGAATCCAAGAACCATGATCATCCTTGTGCCAATTAATCTGAAATGAAAACGCTTAAAGTTTTACTTGATGAGGAAATGTTAAGGATTATTTTTCTATTCTCCCGGAAAAGGATATTTTTAGAAAATGCATAATATCAAAATTTAGAAATATTCATAATAATTATTAATATTTGTAAATGAAAATAGTATTTGCTGTGATATAGTTAAATATATGATATTATATAATATTGTTTTATACTTTTGTAAATAAATCATTTCATGCATATAAAAAGTTTAAAAGTTTTGTCATTAAATACAGTGATGGCAAAAAAAAGTTTCGTAGTCGCAGTAATGTTGAAGTTACCTCATGAGTGTACGCTATACAGCGGATTTTCAGGATCAACTGATGGAAAAATACATGAACGGGAAAAGTATTTAAAAATTGAATTATTTTAAATCAATTTAAGCTACAATTCATACAATGTTTGTAAATAAAAAGATTATCAGAATTTAGATATTTTCAATCTGTCTTCGAGGTTTTAAAACAAATAAGCTAAAAATATTGATTTATTATAATAAAGCAGTTTAAACATTATATTACAAAATATATCGCTAAAAGGTAAAAATTTTAAAACAATAAACAACTGAGTCATTATAATACTTTTCAGGTTTCTCAGATCTGGGATTATTTCTTACCATTCATAGTTCACCAGAGGTTGTCCCAATAAACATTTGTTTTCTTTGTTCAACGCGGCATTATTTCGTAAACACCATTTTAGTAATTCCTGCAGATGTAACATTTCACACCTAAAACAATAGTACAGGCTATCCTAAGGAGTATGATATATAAGGGAGATGGAAATGACCCGGCCCGCCCTGCCATATGATTATATATACTTTGCAGACAGTACTCCATTTAAATAAGAAATATTTGTCTGGTGCACATGTATTCAGAATATTAAAGGAACAGTAAAGGAAAAATGAAAGGGGGTATAGGCTAAAAGCTAATATCTTTAGCTCTTGATCGCGACCCATGAAAGTTTTATCTGATGTTCCTGTCTCTATAAATTGATTTAAAACTGTGTTAAAATTATATGAAAATTCATATATGTAAAATTTAGAAAATCTTAAACTTAAATCACGTGACCAGAACTTTCACCAATGGCAGAGCAGTATACTGATCACGTGTCTCTGCCTGTATCACGTGACACTTTACTGCACTGTCATTGGTGGATTTTCTGGTGAAGTAATTCGGACGTGTAAATAATATTATGAATTAAATCTATTAAAAATAGAAATAACAAATATAAAATTAGAATTGGAGTAAACCTAAGTAATAATTAGCTTTCTCGGGGATATTATCGTTTTCAGATTGGTTGTATATTTGCTGAATTTGATCTATTTAAACCCACTATTTATACAAAATTGTATATATTTTAATTTTCGTATAAATTTGACACAGTTGTAAATCAATTTCTTGAGATAGGAAAATCAGATATAACTTTCTTGGGTCGCGATCGAGAGCTAAAGTGATTAGCTTTCAGTCTATACCCCCTTTCATTTTTCCTTTACTGTCCCTTTAAACAGGGAAAAAAGTAGACTGAATAACGCCGAGCAATACAAACGTATTTTTATAATATGAAAATCGTTTTATTAAATGTGGTAAAGTAAGAAACCACATTTAAAAATTAAAAGACGACCTTTAAAAACAATCTTGTTCAAATTGAGTACCGTCTGCAAAGCATGTATAATCATATATATATAGTAAGGCGGGCCGGGTAATTTCCATCTCCCTTATATTCCATACTCCTTGGGTTATCCAAACCAAATCTACCATTTTGCATTTCAAGAACGTGGATATATTAAGAAGAATGTCCAGATACTCTAAATATTAAGATATGAACAAGAAGGAAAACCACATTTTTGAAAGCTAACTATAGACATTACACGTACGTACCGTACCATCTTTTAAATTCGTCAATTGTCGGCAATCAACGATGATTTTCAAGTTATCTCTCAATTCCCATGTATAATATTTTAATTATTGACATTGATTATTTTTGAAAGAACCTAAAAAACCATGATACAGGATTGCCCACAGAGGATAGAAGTTCAATGACGACCTACACATTTTTCATTCTGTCAATCTGAAGGAAGACGACATTTTTAAGATATCATGTGTAATGATGAATCAAATAATAAAGCAAATAGTTTTGCAAATCAAATTTTTACAAGTGAAATGGATCTGGGTACACTGCACAATTGCTGTGTTTTATAATCATGTCTATTGCAGTCTATCAGTCGTCTTCCTATATAACAGTTACACTAACAAACCCAAGAAACAATAAATAGAAAATTACAAAGTACAATCTAGAAAGTCGTCTCTTAAGTCTCAGTCTTTGTGGATTATTATGAAGAATATGATGCAGAATCTTTCTGGTTGTTGTGGATAGCTCGACTAAGAACCCAGGTCCAGATATTGGATAGTTAGACTATGAACCCAGGTCCAGATATTGGATAGCTCGACTAAGAACCCAGGTCCAGATATCAGAATACGTTTCAGATCTAATAGGTTCGCGTTCAAGCAGAATATTGTGTAATCCTTCCTTCACAACCTAGATATTCATTGTTCTTATCCTTTTTCCGTTATCCAATATCCATTATCCAATATCCATTATCCAATATCCATTATCCAATATCC
>NW_019397985.1:23744-31459 GCF_000591075.1 Eurytemora carolleeae
TAACCTGAAATAGTAACAGACTCATATATTAACATGAAATAGTAACAGACTCATATAGTAACCTGAAATAGTAACAGACTCATATAGTAACCTGAAATAGTAACAGACTCATATAGTATCCTGAAAAAGTAACAGATTATGGTAACCTGAAATAGTAACAGGCTCATTTAGTATCCTGAAAAAGTAACAGACTCCTATAGTATCCTGAAATAGTGACAGATTATAGTAACCTGAAATAGTAACAGACTCATATAGTAACCTGAAATTTCAGTTAAGTAAACATTTAGTTTTATGAAATGTTGTTTATCAATAAGTTGCCAGCTAACCTGTTAATTTCAATAATGAAATACTCCCTAAAATCTTAAACTAGCAGCTGCTGAATTCTTTTAATTTGCGTCATAAGATTCATTAAATCATAAACAGACTTGGAAAACGATAATATGAAAACTCTTTCAATGTACTCAAAATTCATACATACTGGATATGCAATGTGAAACAGATTTTTTTTAATGTCATGAAAAGCGCAAAAAATGTTATTTTTTCTTTTTTGATTTTATTGTTTACCTTGAACCGGATATTGCACAGATGGTGTCTTTCTCCCCGTGAAGAATAAAAAGAGGAATTTTAATATTTTCCATTTCACTCTTCAACTCTTCCATCCTATTCATCATCATCATCATCATCATCATCATTATCATCAATCATATTCATCATCATCATCCTCATCATCATCACATAAAATTACTTAAATTTTGCTGTCTTACTCCATATTTCTAAAGGCGTTCTTACCCCATTATTTTTAAAATTATCTACCAATATTTTTTGTTTTCAACAATACAGCTCTGAACTGGGAAATTGATATCCACTATGGGCACTCTTAATTTGAGCATAAATGCTTTAATCTCTTCAACTCAACTATTCCTATCTTCCCTGATCGAAGTTCCCCTAAACTACTGACTGGGTACGGTTATCAGGCCGCGGGATATAAAAAAAGATTCAATTAATCTGCAGATTAATAAAGATCAGATTCAAGCAGTGTAAAACTTCTGTACAGTGTCTATGAATTTGTTATAATCAGTGAGACCCACGAAACTTTTAAATAGGAAGACGACATTACGAGAGTTGGATGGCCAACTGATGATTTTAAAATGCAGTTTAACCAGTGGCAGTATAAAGCTTTAAAACCAATTGATATTATTAGACTGTTTTATGTTCTCCTGGACTATCTTAATAGCAATTTGAGTCTCACAGTCCCTTTAATGTTCCACGTATGTTTAGGGTCTCATTGCATATATTTAAACACATTTCAATAATTCCTAAACCAATAACATTTACTTGTTGAGAAGAACATGGCTATGTCGCGCTTTAAATTTTCCGTGCCATCTGAGCTTGTCTTTTTCTATAATCTCAATCCAGTCCTGAACACAATAAAAAAAATCAAATCGAGAAAACTGAGAAAAAGGAAATAATGGAAAATATGGAAAAAATGGAAAATTGGAAAAAATTGAGATGAATCATATATAACGAGAATAATGCTAGAAATGTTAAAAATACGTGATTTCCAGGGAAATTCTATCTTTAGGCTGGCATATTCGATTCACAATAGTACCCTTCAAATCTTTGTCTGATCAAGTATGAAGGCATACAGGAATTATCGTAGTTTAACGTTTTGAAACGAAGAAAAACGACAATATCTTCAACAATATTCTTTGGTTTAAAGAGGACCGTTGCATGCAATTACGCATACAGTCACTTTAAAGTGGCACTTACCTTATCAGAAGTGAGACCACTTTTAGCTATCTCTCCCAGCATAAAACCGGGCAGAACGTTACTCAACATTCTAGCCAGAAATCTCTAAAAATATTTCCGACGTAAAAACAAGTGATATCTATTTAAAGAAACACCCTGCCATATTCATATTGGTATTCTTTCAACATTTGTCTTAGCAGTAATGATTGAGAGCTATCCAGAAATTGATGGAGCTATCCAGAAATATCCAGAAATTGATGGAGCTATCCAGAAATATCCAGAAATTGATCATTTTTAATTTGGGTTCTTTTCAAAATAAATATCGGAACAAACGAAAATTTTCATAAATTATTTTTTAAAACAAACTACAATATTTCCTTAATGTTGCTCAGATTTCAGATAAAGGTATACAGAGTATCGTTGTGAATCCGGCATGTAATATTCTATTGGAGATTGAATGGTCCCTTAGAATTACATCAGGTGTCCACACTTCAAACAAAAAAGAAAACTAGGAATTAAGTTAGAATTAAAATCAAATTGTAATTTAAAAAAAGATATAATTAGAGTTTTCAGCGGAAACACATTTTGCACCAAAATAAGTGTTGCGGAAGCAAGCGTAAACATTGCACAATTTCACCCAAAAAATGGGGAGACATTTGCGCGCCAACACTGCAATATAATGGCGCATAATTTGTTATCAATTAAAAATCAGGTTAATGTAAAAACTCCGAATTTGAAGAAATCAAAATTATTTTGGTTCTTTTCTTTCCAAGATTAAAAGATTTTATAATGTGCAAAAAAGAGATGTTGACGCGGTTGAGTAAAAAATAATTTTTCTTACCCCCCCCCCTTTTCAGAACAATATTATATGTATCAACAAGAATGATAAAATTTGCCTTTTGATTAATGTCTAATTTTTAAATGTTTTTTTCCCCAAATCATCGAAAATCCCTAGGGGGCGCAAATACAGATTTTTTACATTCCACTGGAACCCTTGCATAGTGCATATGTAATAATGTTGTTTACTAAGAAGTAAAAGTTGGCATGCAGTAGAGATGGAAGGGGGGAGGGGATCCCCAACCCCTCACATATTTTAACCTTGAGAGGGGTGGCGACCGTAGGATCAGGTTCTATGAGGGGTCCAACCAGAACCAAACCTGCCACCATTGGATCTTCCTTAAATAGAAATATTTTTTTTATATCGTCTTCCATAATTTCCAAGCATAACGACTAAGCAGAGGCGTATTCAGAGGGGTTTTTGGTGATCAGCTCCTTCCCCTTCTGTAACATCTATGGTTACCAGGGTTTATATTTAATACTAACCTGGAAAGAAAAAATTTAAGACTACTTTTGAAAAGATTCCCTTTATCAACTTGTTACTTTGTTTTTTAAAAAAAAGTTTTTTGAAATCAAAACTCAAATAGAATAGTCGTTTGTTTTTAATCTTGGTGAAGAAACAATCTCAAGAACTGACGAGGGTCAACCCAGACCGAAATATATTTTCAATAAATGTGGAACTAACATCTACTTTTTTACTCTACAGAGGTTTGGTCCATCACCATCACTGAATTTTAAATTTAGAATAGTCGTCTTCATTGTATTGATATAAAGGTCGACATCTGTATGATCCAATGATTAATTTTCTATAAACTTCAGCTTTTTCTATAAACCCTTTTAGATATACACAAGACACAATCCAATATGATGTTGGGAGTTTTATTCGAGATTCAAATAAAAACTAGAATAGAAATAAACATAAATAACATGATGACAATTTTTTTGATAAAACTTTAATTTGTAAAAAAAAATACCTGTTTACCATCTTCAAGGGCAGTGCAGACAGCTATTAAGCCTCCCATAGAATGCCCTAAAAAACTCATGGTTTAAAAACGTTAGAAAACACACCAAGTAAGACCCATAAAACTGTGGAATAGGAAGACGACTGAAAGACTTAAGTTATGATATTAAACAGTCCAATGAACACGAGACACAACAATTACACAGCTTGTCCCCCCAAGATAAAGCAATAGTTGTGTATAATATATAAACTAGTTTCTGTATAACAAACATTTAAAGGGAGTGTTCGCGAAAAATGAATGGGGGTATAGGCGTAAGGCGAACAATAAGCACTTTTGATCGCTACTAATCTTAATTCTATCTGTTGCGTCTATAAGGAGAAAATTGTTAATAGTGACTTATGCTGAGTAATGAAGCATCCACCCAAATTGAGAAAGTTGCAATCCACGACTCGGATCGTAAAAAATCAATTTAATTTCAAAAAAATCATTCAGATATTACAACCTAACGTCATCGAATATTTTTCGCCACATTTGTATATAGTTAAGTTTTCATAATATGTTTTACTTCTTTTGTATACAATGCACATAAAACAACAATTTTTTTCCGCTAGGTGTCTCTGCTACATGGACTCATTAAGAGCATCAAGAGCAGAGACACCCGGCGGACAAACTAATCGGCGTTTTAAGTACCTTGTATGTAAAACAAATACAACATATTATGAAATATCAACTATATGCAAATGCGTCGAAAAATAATCGATGGCTAAAGGTTGTTATATCTAAATGATTTGTTTGATATTAGATTGATTTTTTTACGATCCGAGTCGTGGATTGCAATTTTCTCAATTTGGGTGGATGATACGTAAATCAGTAAAAGTCGTTTTAAACAACTTTCTCTTTATAGACGCAACAGATAAAAGTAAAATTAGTAGNTGTCTATAGAGAGGGACCGTCCCTTTGCGCTCAAATTCTGAACGAAAAATCGGCTTTTTCTCCGGCCACAGATGTCTTTGAAAAGTAAGACTATTACCAATGAATAGCGCTTAGGCTGTTTAGTTTACCCTGAAATTACCCAAACAAGTGAACGGTCCCTTTAAGGGTAATACTAGATACAGGAGTTTTGAGAGTTTACCTACTAAATCCAGGGGGTTTTAAGGTAAACCTACTAAATACAAGGGGGTTTTAAGGGTTTACCTACTAAATCCAGGGTTTTTAAAGGTAAACCTACTAAATACAGGGGGGTTTTAAGGGTTTACCTACTAAATAAAGGGGTTTTGAGGGATATTGCTCCTTTATTTTGCGGCAATGATCGAGCACAGGGGTCACATATTCAGATTCGGAATCAACCTGAAAGAAAAATGGGAAACACAAAAAATCTCAATAAAATATATTTACTACATACAATTAACAGTTGAGCTTATCTTCCTCTCTATAACTAGTAACTAAACATAAACACAGTTTGAAAATGATAAAATCTACAAAATCAATTCGTGAGCTTAATATTTGACTTTTATCACAAAAAAAAGCTTACAATGTTTTTAAAATCAAAGACCTGAATTTATTTTTTTTTAAATTACAGAAAAGCATCTAAATGAAACTTTACTGTGGGTTTAAAAAAAAATGTAAAATTAGTTGTTAAATGCGTTGAACACGAAAATTCGAGAATTTTTAACCTGAACTCTCTCTCCCTCGCTCTCTCCATGTCCGACATGATCATGTCCAAAACAGTGAACTCCCTCCCGCATCCCAGCCTCACACAGACTATCATAGTAGGGGGTCAGCCTCTCCCCATACCTATAGATAAAGTGGTTGCGCAGGATTATCCACAATGATGAGACTTCAGAGACGATTGTACGAAATTTATACTATCTGTTTCATATTTATGATTTATATTTAATTTGATCAGCCATTTCAAGAGTTTATCCGAGCCTGGAGAATTATCTTAACCTTGGAATCCTCAAATATTGAAAGTTTAAAGTCGTCTTTACAGTCTCATTCTAAGACAGACTTAGTTGTTTTTCTACAAGTTCCAAAATTGAGGTTTTATGTATACTTTGCTTCTCTATCTTTCAGCCCGTTGTATTCAATAAACGTCAAAACGGCTCAACCAACGTACCGGGCCCAAGATGTGTGAAAGACCCCGAATGACCCCAGGGAAGGTTTATGGATGCTCGAAATACAAAAAGCTGTCTCCAAAATTTTAGAATTTCGTAAAATTTTAGAAAATCCGCGAAGAATATTAAAAATCCGCGATTTTTTTATTGCTAATAATGAAAACAAAGGGAAAAATGTGAAATCTTAGTTTAAAAAGTTTAAAAAGGCTTTTAATATAAACAAAAAAAACTTACCCATGGACAATAAACGCTAGGGCTTTAACGTCTGTATTAGGAAGCCAACTAAAACTTTTTATTTTCCTAAAAGTAAAATTAGATTTTAAAAAATCTATATTCATTCATAGAAATTTCAATTTTTAATTCTGCGTATAATGTTACACCGTGACCCTTAAAACTATGGAATAGGATGACGACTTTGTAATGAAAATTCTTATAATGATAAATACAAAGTTTTATTTTGTTTTCGTATTCATTGTTCATTGCAGACTGTTAAAAATCGTAACATGTATACTTGTATATGAAATCATTGGAAATGCAGTAATTAACATTTAAACTCCAGTTCTCCAATAAAATAATAATTTGTAAATTGATATTGACTATCATGCTGTTAAATCATGTGAAGGAAGAGTAGTAAATAGTTTTGGTGCGTTCAAATAAAAACTTTTTAATAAAACTTCAAAGTTTTTAAACTTTATTTTGTTAAAGTTTTCTCTTATTAAGCTTTAAAATATTTTTAATTAAAAAATGGAAAAACGATCCAACATCGATCTTTAAAACATGATTGTTTTTGGATTGTTTTTGCTTCTTTTTTTTGCACATATTTTCTCTCAGGGTCAAAATTTGCCAGAGTATAAGAAAAGCAAATGAATAAACAATTTTCAAAATTTGCCAAATTTCTTACAATGTGTAATTGAAATAAAGGATGATTTCCTGCTAAAATAAAGCTAAAATTGTGATTTTGTATCAATAACAGTTTCCTTGTGTAAGGAAAGCCAAAGTTTAGACCGTTGGTGTTAGGGAGCAATTAAGGCCCAAGGAAACCTTTATATAAGAATGGAATACAAAAATTGCGAATTATATAGCGCATTGTTTTTAAAGCATATCTATAAACTTATTATATATGAATTAATGTTCGAACATTTTTAACGACAAATTACTTTTAAACACAAAGTTTTAGACTTAACGATATGCTTGAAGATTCCTAAACACTGAAAATTGTGTGACTCTTTAGTCTTTATTAGACAAATTCAGTTTTATGATTTTGCTACAAAAAAGCTGATGTCATAACCTTTACACTCAAAGAGAATAGAATATATATTAGAGTGGAATTTACTAGAAAAAAGTGTAAAACGGCCATTTTGTTGTACTGTTTCCATACTGCAGGTGTACTTCACATATTTGTGCTATATAACCTTTTGGGCCCTGGAACATCATTTTAGAGAAAATCTAAAATTAATATTGAAAGAAAACCAAATTATGAAATAGACTGGTTTCATAATTGACCAATGATCATTTCACATAGATTCTATGCCTTTCCACTTTACAAACGATGATTTTCTGTTAAAACTATAAATCAAATGATGTTTTTTATTCACCTAATTCATTTTATAAAGTTTATTTAACAGCTTTAAAAAATTCGAAATTGAAATGGATAGTCTAGGGAACATACTGTATTAATGTAGTCTACTGCATATAATTTGTGAACATTTACATGATTTGTACACTTTGAACTCCCTTTCAGGCTGAAAGGGACTGACAAAATTCTTACCGAGGGATTGTCTAAATTCCACTCTAATATATATTCTATTCTCTTTGTTTACACTGCGTTAAAGGATTGTAAGCGTAATTTCCAGTGACCCTCAATGTAAATATAGCAATGTCGATTTACAACGGAACTCTAAACAGCTTTAATCTTGTATGAATTAGATATATCCATGTTTTTGATTCTATAAATTGTTAATTTTGCTTTGTAGTTTCTCTGCAAAATTTTCTTACGCATTTCTTGCTTTTAAAGGGAGTGTTCGCGAAAAATGAGAGAGGGTATAGGCTTAAT
>NW_019397986.1:0-17029 GCF_000591075.1 Eurytemora carolleeae
AATGTTTTCATAACAAGAAATGTTTTCATGAAAAGAAATAATTAATAATAAGAAATGTTTTTATATTAAAAAATGTTTTCATAACATGAAATTTTAAAGAAATATTTAATAATAAGAAATGTTTTATTGTAAACAATGTTTTCATAATAAGAAATGTTTTAATGAAAAGAAATAATTAATAATAAGAAATGTTTTTATATTAAAAATGTTTTCATAACAAGAAATTTTAAAGAAATATTTAATTATAAGAAATGTTTTTATAGTAAACAATGTTTTCATAATAAGAAATGTTTTCATGAAAAAAATAATTAATAATAAGAAATGTTTTTAATGTCTGGTGGAGAAGGATTGGAAAGTTGTGTTTATCAGCTGCTTGCTACCTTATGAAGACGTTCCTCCAATTTACGAAAGTATTATGAGAAAGAAAATGGAAGAGTTAGGAGACAATATCAGGTTTTACAGTGCTATGGATATATGCAGTGAGATGGGGGTTATATTAGGATATACGGATAGAGAGAAGAGTTTTTATTCAGTGCTAGCTAAGTTTATTCAGAAACTTCCAGAGGAGTTTAATACTCTACTCATTGATGAGTTTGGGGATAATTTGTACTTGGATAATTTAACAGGATATCGGAAAAGAATGGATGAAAACTCTCTGTTACCAAGACTTGATTTCTTGAGGGATAAAATGTCTTTGTCAGGATTAACTGGTTCCTTGGCTGGTATTGAAGGTAAAAAGCTTATCATTTCCCTCCATCCTAGATACGAGGTTGATGAAGTGAGTGAACTGATAGAACAGGGCTATAAGATTTCAGAGTTGAAGTATATAATGAGGAATACAGCTTCTATATGGAAATATAATAAAGGTGTTCTTCATTCTAAGATGGGTAGTAGGACCTCAACAGTGCTAGGTCTTCCACCTGTTTATATATCTGGTAGTAAAGATAAGGATTTCTACAGCAGAATAGTTGAAGCAGTTTATAAGAGTCGAAAGTTTGTCTGCCTTCTTCCAGAGGAATTAAAATATGATGATTTTAAGGCTGAACTAGTAAGGAGAGGCATAGAATCATTTGAATACCTGAAAGTAGGAGATGAGAAGAACCTGGATAAGTTTCTAAAATCCCAGGAAGGATGTCTCATCACTAGATATCAGCATGCCAGGGGGACAGAGAGTACTACCCTCCTAGTCTTTGATAAGGGAGACAGGGATTCTGGAGTATTGAGAGGAACTACACACCTTGTAGTTGCAGAACTAACAAATATTCATTTTAGTGTAGGAGAACCTGAGCCAGATATCATATTAATACAAGGGAGTAAACTTGATCCTGCTGTCTACAGTAGTCTGGTGGATAAGATGCTGGAGAAGAATGTAGAGAGATATATACTTCTTATTGAATATGGCTATAATGTCTTTGAGCAACTATTCCATAACTATTCCCCTGTGGAACTATTCCTGAATGAACTAGAGAGGAGAGGTCTACCCCCTCCAGTAAAGAAGAAACCTATAGGACTGAATGTATCTAGAGGAGTGGATTATTCTGTGGAAGATATAAAAAAACATCTCCAGGAGAATATATCAGGAGGTATTATGTATTATAGCAGGAGTATTGGATATGATTGTTTAGAGTGGATTGGAGCAAACAGCAAGATACCCATTATTTACATAAATTACCTAACTAATGGAGACAAATATGTTGAACTTGTTCATAAAGGAAACCCAATCCTCTTCATCTATGTTAAAGTGAAATAATAGTTGGACTAAACAAGAAGATAGGATATTCAGAATATCACAAAAAAATCATGGTGGAACTAATATTTCAAACATTGGGATTTAGAAATTTTGTCAAATTTTATACTTAACCTATTTAATCAATGTTTATATTTTCATATCTAAGATATAAATGATTTGATATATTTTTATATTAAGTTTTATTGTTTGTGTTTGATTTTAGAAATATTAATATTCTTTATATTGTTTATTGGAGTTTAATGTGTGTATTTAAATACATGGCTACTGATGATATATTACAAATATCATATTTATCAGATTCAATACATAATAGGTAAAATTATAATTCTATATATTATATTTACTTTATGTATATATGTAAATATATTTTATTCATAATATATTTATAATGAATAAATAATATACTTTAGGCTGTAGTTTTTAATTCAGGTGTGGATCTGGTTTTACTGATGGACCCTTTAATTTATGCAATATGTGAGCTGAACTCAAACAGACATATTTTGTATATTTTAAGGGGTTAAATTTATAAACTTCCTATCCTTACCCTCTCTACCTATTCTCTACACTCTACCAGGGTTAAATATATAAACTTCCTATCCTACCCTCTCTACCTATTCTCTACACTCTACCTCAGATTTACAGACTCAGTAGAACTGTTGGACATGGATAAACATTTTAATTGTTGAAACTTAATTTTGTTAAAGATTATTAACAAATTGATTAAAAAACTTTTCTTTTTAACAGAATTCTTCATTTTGTTATTGTTGATCTTGTTTTTGTACAATTATAGGTTCTTCATTTTCCTAAAGTTAGAATTTAAATTTTTTTCATCATTCAGTGGTAAGCGTTTTTATCAATACACTTTTAATTTGCAAGCAAGCTTATATTCATGAGAGATAAGTAAACATGTAAACAATGTAATGCTGCAACATGAAATATGAAAAATTAAAGGTTTAAAAATTTTGTACAATCTGATTTACTCAAAGCTATGCACGGAATATGAAGTAGACATAAAGTACAAATCCTATCTAAGAGGTGTACTTCATATCTCATCTGTAGTATGTATTCAGAGTTAGATGCCCCGAACAATACATTAGAACAAATATCTCAATATTTCAGTAGATTTAACATAATTAAATTTGATTTCATTAAACAGTAATAATATAAAAAATAAAAAAATGTTTTACGTTTTTTTTTGACAAAGGATATGAGTCTTTGAAACAAACTCAAATCTTGTAATTCTTATATCTTTGGAACCTGATGGTGTAAACATGTGATATTTCAAACTGAGATCATTTGATCTATCAGGGCTCATAGTTTAAAATATCTAAGGTATACAACATATACAACATTGATTTGAGAAATTTTTCAATCTTTTTTAACAAAATAATACTACTTTCACAGTTTACTAACTCATGTTTGTTTACATTAGATCGCTGCCTTTGTTATTGTTGTTACGCAAAAACTAGTTCTTCAGCAGTCCAAAAACGTCACAAGGTCGGATTCAATGATCAGCAAGAATTAGTTGAATTAGTTACATCTAGTTGAACTACTTGATCATCCATTACAATCACGACTATACTAGTGAAGTAGTTTAACCATCTGCATCTGGTTTAGCTACATCTCACTTTACATTGCTTGCCACAAAATGCATTAATCAATAAATGGTAATACATATTTTACTAAAATTTCCATTTTTTTCTTTTTCATTTTTTCTCTTGTTTATTTTTCATTTTAGTATACGATAGTATGAATGAAACTTTGACATATAAAATAAAAAGATGATTGAAATCTTTTATTTTCAAAAAGTGTCAAATTGTCTAATTCTCAGTATTTAAACATGAATCTTAATGATAAATATTACTAAGAACATGTTTTGTATTTAGATGAACTTATAATTTGTGAGATATTAATTTATTTAAAAAATAAAATAGAATAGATATATATTGCAGAAATTATATTAAAAATATTGATGATTTGAACTTTTTTCTGCTGTTAATTTGCGCTTACACCTTACCAATTACCAAATTAATTATTTTTTAAATAACTCACGTATACTCTTCTGTAGCTTTAGACATGCGTATTCTAAAACCATAAATAAATTGTGTTTAACCAAATAATATAAGATACATCTATCTGTCTATTCATCTATCTACCTATCTACCTTACTATGTATCTATCTATCTACCTTTTATATGTATCCTTACTATCTATCTATCTATCTATCTACCTATCTGCCTCACTATCTATCTGTCTATCTACCTTTTATATGTATCTTTACTATCTACCTATCTATCTATTTACCTTTTATATGTATCCTTACTATCTATCTATCTGTCTATCTACCTTTTATATGTATCCTTACTATCTACCTATCTATCTATCTACCTATCTACCTCACTATCTATCTGTCTATCTACCTTTTATATGTATCTTTACTATCTACCTATCTATCTATCTACCTATCTACCTATCTACCTATCTAT
Source organism: Eurytemora carolleeae (assembly GCF_000591075.1). NCBI lineage: Eukaryota > Metazoa > Arthropoda > Copepoda > Calanoida > Temoridae > Eurytemora > Eurytemora carolleeae. Next base: position 4,237 of record NW_019397986.1, read on the forward strand.
CTATCTGTCTATCTACCTTTTATATGTATCTTTACTATCTACCTATTTATCTATCTACCTATCTACCTATCTACCTATCTATCTATTTGTCTATCTACCTTTTATATGTATCCTTACTATCTATCTATCTATCTATATCCCAGGGGAATGTAATTGATTAAAGTGGGTCTTATATCTTACACTTTATGTTTACATTCATCTATTATACTATTATAGATAAATTAGGGTTTAAATTAGGCTTCGCTATCTATCTATCTATATCTAATAATTTTAAACTGCATGTAAATGTTCTCGTTGCGCATATTGTAAAACAAAACAATATATATAGATATAGAGCAACCCACTAAGGATAAAGGGTTTAGGGCCACATACAAATCCAAACATATCAAATTGGATTTCTAAGGTTTTACTTCAAATTTATATATAGATAAAGAGCTACCCACTAAGGATAAAGGGTTTATGGCCACATACAAATCCAAACATATCAAATTGGATTTCTATGGTTTTACTTCAAGTTTTGCCTTCAAAATATATTGTTAATGGTTTATTAAATTGTTGGAACTATAGGAACTATAAATGTAAAAAAGAAAAAACTAAACAAATTCCATACAGTCGTCTCATATAGACTCATCCTTTGTGGATAACCCTGTGTATATTATATTGATTTATATATATGTTACAGAACTAGTGATTATTACTTATTATAATTAGTGAGAACTGAAAATTGGTAGAATTATTTATGCCCAAATAGATTCTAGTACAATAGAAGGCAACGTAGAATTTGTACACTCTCAGTACAGCTGTATTCTGACGTCACAAGTGTCAACTCAGTTTGTGTGTCAGACAAAATTATTGATAATAATGATAATTTTAGAATAAAAGGCTTATCTTAGACTAAAATAAGTGCAATTTTATGTGTTCTTTATTTTCTGTTTTTTACACTTTTTATTTAATCTTGGAAAACATGTCAACTTATTTGAGAAAATTTCGTTTTCCTTGTTATATTTGACACTTGTGACGTCGTGTATAATTGGTCTATTTCTCTGTTGCCACCTATTGTACTTGATCTATTTGGTTATGCCTAATAGTTAAACTACTCATCCCGTACAATCATGGCTACACTAGTTCAGTTAATTTTTTATTAATTTCCACCTAGTGCATGGTTTCAAATTGCATTAATAAAAAAATGGTAATAATATATATTTTACAAAATTTTTACATTTTTCACTTATTTTTTTTCATTATTTGTATGAATGAAACTTTGACACATGAAGTAAAACAGAATTTTTAAATCTTACTTTTCTATGTTTGAAATGTGTCAAATTGTCTAGTTCACAGGTTTTACATATTTGAGTTTAATACTAAATATTACAAGGAACATTTTTTTTCATCAGATGAATGGTTTTTTAATATTTCTAATAATTAGTGAGATATTCTAAATGTTAATTTAATAAATGAACTATAAGATATATATTACACAAATTTTGTTCCAAAAAATTATTTTCTGCAGCTGAATTGTCAGATATTTTGAATAATAATTCCCATAATTTGGTCTAGCTAAAAAGTTTGAGTAACCTTCGGCCCAAAACAAATCTAACTAAAAAAGTTTCAATATGATAATAGAAAAATGTTAATATTTTAAATCGATCCTTTTTTATTTTTATCATTAGGGTGTATTAAGTACACTATCTAAGTATGCAATATAGCAGATTGCAAGCTTTAAAATTTCTATTTTTGAAAGTTTTTTGTCCGGTGGTAGAGTGGGTAGCAGTTCACGTAGGTTTCCAAAAGCCGAATTAAATGCCTAAATAAGAAAATGTTTGGTTTTCAAAAGCTGACTTTCCAAAAACTGGGCTAAATGCCTAAATAAGAAAATGTTTGGTTTCCAAGCTGAGTTAAATTTCTGAATAATAAATGGTTGGTTTCCAAAAGCTGAGTTAAATTTCTGAATAATAAAATGGTTGGTTTCCAAAAGCTGAGTTAAATTTCTAAATAATAAAATGGTTTGTTTCCAAAAGCATAGTGTTAATGCAGTATAACAAGGGCTGGTTTTCCAAAGTTAAGATTAAAAGTTTTAAAGCAGCTTAAAATATCAATGAGCTAATTTTTCCAAAGTTTAAACAAATTGTATTCAAATAAAATATATAACCTCGACTCTGAGCCTCTCCCGTGTGGCGTGTGCTCTTCTGTACCTAAAGGCAATAGATCAAATCACAATTGTCAACTTATTGGAATTGGAATGCTCAACATTTTGCAATAAATATTTGGGTTTTTGTAAATTTGCCAACATGTTTGCAGCTAGATCATTGAAGCAGAGGTTAAAAAGAAGAAATTCGACACCTCCAATCGTGAAAGGGTTAAACATCATTAGACATTTTTTGTAAACATTCTCTTTAAACTGTACCTTGGACTTGATCTTCGTCTTCTTCTTTTCTCTTCTCTTGTCAATTTCTCTCCATCTTCCCTACATAAGTTAAAGGGATTGTACGTGTAGTTCTATCTTCCCTACATAAGGTAAAGGGATTGTACACGTAGTTCTATCTTCCCTACATAAGCTAAAGGAATTGTACACGTAGTTCTATATTCCCTACATAAGTTAAAGGGATTGTACACGTAGTTCTATCTTCCCTACATAAGGTAAAGGGATTGTGCACTTAGTTCTATCTTCCCTACATAAGGTAAAGAGATTGTACACATTAGTTCGATCTTTCCTACATAAGGTAAAGAGATTGTGCACGTAGGCTCTATCTTCCCTACATAAGTTAAAGGGATTGTACACGTAGTTCTATCTTCCCTACATAAGGTAAAGGGATTGTACATGTAGTTTTATCTTCCCTACATAAGTTAAAGGGATTTACACATAGTTCTATCTTCCCTACATAAGGTAAAGGGATTGTACACATTAGTTCGATCTTTCCTACATAAGGTAAAGGGATTGTACACGTAGTTCTATCTTCCCTATATAAGTTAAAGGGATTTTACACGTAGTTTTATCTTCCCTACATAAGTTAAAGAGATTGTACACGTAGTTCTATCTTCTCTACATAAGTTAAAGGGATTGTACCCGTAGTTCTATCTTCCCTAAATAAGTTAAAGGGATTGTACACGTAGTTCTATCTTCCCAAAATAAGATACAGGGATTGTACCCGTATTTCTATCTTCCCTACATAAGTAAAAGGGATTGTACACGTTAGTTCTATCTTCCCTACGTAAGGGATCCCAAGCAACAAAAGAGAGGAATTTCCCCAGATTCTCCAACCGTGGTGACTTTCTTTGAAGAATTTCCTCGAGAATCATTTCCTGTAACTGATTCCTCGGAAATTCTCAAGAAATTCCCCAGAATTGCTCCCCAAGATGAGAGTTTTTTGTGGGATCATAGTTTTGAGACTCAGTTTCGAGAAATTCCAGAGTAATTCTGACGAATTTTGTGGGGAAAAATTCCTCAGAATTTCTCAGGAATACTTCTCCGGAAATTCCTGAGAAACTCTTAGGACTTGGTCACCATGTTTACGGATTTTGAAGGGAATTTATTAAGAGAATTAGTTTCGAGAAATTCCTGGGAATTTCTCTGGAATTTCAATAATTGAAAATCCTTAGAATTTTTCCTGATTACTTTTCCGGCAATTTCCTAAGAAATTCTTAGTACTTGGTCACCAAATTGATGGATTTTTAGGGGAATTGAATACGAGAATTAAATTTGAGAAATTCCTGGGAATTTCTCCGGAATTTTACCCCAAAAAATTCCTCAGAAATTCTTCTGAATGCTTCTCCAGAAATTCCTGAGAAATTCTTAGGACTTGGTCACCAAGTTTACGGATTTTTAGGGGAACTAAATAAGAGAATAAGTTTCGAAAAATTCCTGAGAATTTCTCAGGAATATTTCTTTGGAAATTCCTGAGAAATTCTTAGGACTTCTTCACTTAATTTTCAAGTACTGTATTTCTCCAATTGGTGACTCTGAGATTCTCTTCTATTATGCACTGCCCTAAATCTTTTTTTCTTTGCATCCTTTTTGATAAAAAATGATAATTTACTTAAGAACCATCTTTATAAAAAATATTTTTAAATTTTTTTCTTCATTTTTTTATTTTTTTTTGACAATTCAGTTGTCTGATTAAACAAACTTGATGACAACTTCAGTAAGGACAAAAACGACTATAACATTCTGACTTAAGAAGATGGTTCTACTTCTAAAATTTTGGAGGGGCAATATAGTTGTTAGGTTATTCACTACTATTGGGCCTAAGTCCTGGTAAGTGAATTTACTCAGGAATATGCTGAGAATATTTCAAAATATTCCTGAGGAACTCTTGAGAAAATCTTGGGAATAGTTCCAAGGAAATTCCCAGGAATTGGTTCTGAAGAATTTTGTCGACATTTTCTCCGGTTTTTCTGCTGTATTGCTAGCAAGAAATTCCCTGGAATTGGTTACAAGAAATTCCTTGGATAGAGTTATGAGAATTTCCTCTGAATGTGTTGCAAGAAATTCCTCGGAATAGCTTTCGACATTTTTACCGGAATTTCCTGAGAAAGATTCCTGGGAATTTCCGCGGATTCCCAGGAAAGATTCCTGGGAATTTCCGCGGATTTTTCGCAAAATTGTTACTTGGGATTGTACATGTAGTTCTATCTTCCCTACATATGTTAAAGGAATTGTACATGTAGTTCTATCTTCCCTACATAAGTTAAAGGTGTTGTACACGTAGTTCTATCTTCCCGACATAAGTTAAAGAGATTGTACACGTAGTTCTATCTTCCCTTCATAAGTTAAAGGGATTGTACACGTAGTTCTATCTTCCCTACATAAGATAAAGGGATTGTACACGTAGTTCTATCTTCCCTACATAAGTTAAAGGGATTGTACACGTAGTTCTATCTTCCCTACATAAGTTAAAGGGATTGTACACGTAGTTNGTACACGTAGTTCTATCTTCTCTACATAAGTTAAAAAGATTGTACACGTAGTTCTATCTTCCCTACATAAGTTAAAGAGATTGTACACATTAGTTCTTTCTTCCCTACATAAGTTAAAGAGATTGTACACGTAGTTCTATATTCCCTACATAAGTTAAAGAGATTGTACACGTAGTTCTATCTTCCCTACATAAGTTAAAGAGATTGTACACATAGTTCTATCTTCCCTACGTAAGGTAAACATTAACAGTGAATAGTTTAAAGCTTGGTCTCCAATAAGGAATAAATATGAATTATCAGAATTCTACACTTTCCAGAATAAAATAAAATTATCTATTTTGATCAGATATAGAATTATTCTCTAGGTTGCAATTGTAAATCTCTCATGCCTCCTCTTTCAAGATAAGACCAATTATTATGATATTCAGTTAAAAGATCATTCTAAAAAAAGCTAAAAAATTAAATGGAAAGAAATTAAACTTGATATTTACATACATAAGTATTGATTGTTGTGGTGCTAATTAGACATTACTACGGTATTTTTATACAAAACTGAGTTTATTTCCTTGTTATCTTTATTTGATTTAAAGGACGCATTTATCCATGTCACAGATTTCCCGTATTTCCGAGTTATCAAAGATTTTATTTTTCTTGAGCATATCTTTTTTTATATTTCTTCATATTGTATTTTATGATAAAATATAATCTTATACAGATTGAACCCGTAGTTGGAACAAGTGTAAAATGCAAAATGTACACTTTATACTTTACACTGAACACTTTACACTTTATACTGAACACTGCACACTGTACACGGTATAATGTACTGCACACTGCACACTGCACACTGCACACCGCTCACTGCACACTGCAAACTTACGTTTATACCATTTACACTTTTTGAGGGTAGCTTAATGTGCACCACATCGTTGCACACTGCACACTGCACACTTTACATTGCACACTTCACACTTTACATTGCACACTGCACACTTTACATTGTACACTGCATACTTTACATTGCACACTGCACACTTTACATTGCACACTTCACACTTTACATTGCACACTGCACACTCTACATTGTACACTGCATACTTTACATTGCACACTGCACACTTTACATTATACACTGCACACTTTACATTGTACACTGCATACTTTACATTGCACACTGCACACTTTACATTATACACTTTACACTGCAAAGTCAAATTGCAGTCTGCACACTACACACTATACAGTGCACACTGTAAGTTTTACTCAGCACACATATACCACACATTGCACACTGCACACTACACTCTGCATACTGCACACTGTAAGTTTTACTCAGCACACATATACCTCACATTGCACACTGCACACTACTTTCTGCATACTGCACACTGTAAGTTTTACTCAGCACACATATACCTCACATTGCACACTACACACTTTACACTGTTCTCTGTACACTGCACACTGCACAGTGTGCAGTGTGCATAAATCCTTGCTCTCATTGTGAGTATGCTGCAACTACAATAGGTACATAGTAGAGCTAGTCAACAAACTGAACCCAGAAGAGCCACTCAACCAACTGAATCCAGTAGAACTAGTCAACCAACTGAACCCAGAAGAGATATTCAACCAACTGAAACCAGTAGAGCTAGTTAACCAACTGAATCCAGTAGAACTAGTTAACCAACTGAACCCAGAAGAGCTAGTTAACCAACTGAACCCAGAAGAGATACTCAACCAACTGAATCTAGTAGAGCTAGTTAACCAACTGAACCCAGAAGAGATACTCAACCAACTGAACCCAGTAACGCTAGTTAACCAACTGAACCCAGAAGAGCTAGTCAACCAACTAAACCCAGTAGAGCTAATTATCCAGCAGAACCCAGAAGAGATACTCAACCAACTGAACCCAGTACAGCTAGTTAACCAACTGAATCCAGTAGAGCTAGTTAACCAAATGAACCCAGAAGAGATACTCAACCAACTGAATCCAGTAGAGCTAGTTAACCAACTGAACCCAGAAGAGATACTCAACCAACTGAACCCAGTAGAGATACTCAACCAACTGAATCCAGTAGAGCTAGTTAACCAAATGAACCTTAAAGCATTGTCACATTAAGAATAAAGGAGATAGGGTTAAGGAACTTTACATGTACATAATTTCAATTGTATATTTGTAGCATGACATGTCAGATTCACAACTCTTAAAGCATTGCACCTCATTATGAATAAAGGAGATAGGGTTAAGGAACTTTACACGTACATAATTTCAATTGTATATTTGTAGCGTGACATGTCACATTCACAACTCTTAAAGCATTGTCTCATTATGAATAAAGGAGATAGGGTTAAGGAACTTTACACGTACATAATTTCAATTGTGTATTTGTAGCGTGACATGCCAGATTCACAACTCTTAAAGCATTGTCTCATTATGAATAAATGAGATAGGGTTAAGGAACTTTACATGTACATAATTTCAATTGTATATTTGTAGCATGACATGTCAGATTCACAACTCTTAAAGCATTGCACCTCATTATGAATAAAGGAGATAGGGTTAAGGAACTTTACACGTACATAATTTCAATTGTATATTTGTAGCATGCCATGTCAGATTCACAACTCTTAAAGCATTGTCCCATTATGAATAAAGGAGATAGGGTTAAGGAACTTTACACGTACATAATTTCAATTATATATTTGTAGCGTGACATGTCAGATTCACAACTCTTAAAGCATTGTCTCATTATGAATAAAGGAGATAGGGTTAAGGAACTTTACACGTACATAATTTCAATTAAATATTTGTAGCATGACATGTCAGATTCACAACTCTTAAAGCATTGTCTCATTATGAATAAAGGAGATAAGCATGCTTTTCTTTGTTAAAATTGATTATTTTCATTCATTTTCATAAGAGAATTTGAGTTTGTGGCAAAGACTCAATTTCTATGTTCTCAATTATAATTGTGGAAAATTAAAGAATACGGCCTAAAGTTAAGATTTGTACTGCATGGTACAGGGTGTCCCAAAAAAATGGGATTTAAATGACGAATTGAAAATCGTTTTCTATTTCCGTTAGTTGTTAATGGTAAATGACAAAAAGACTCAAAGTCTTATGAGATTTAGAAATTGTGGTCTGCCTTCTTTGTATCTTTAAAATTGATGGAGATATTAAACATTGTAAAATTTCTTTGTGATTTGATAATTTAGAATCTGGACAAATTTCATAAAATCTCCGTTTGAAGGTGCAAATATGGTAGACCACATTTTTAAATTCCCGAGATTAGTAGTTTTGATTATTAATTAGTAAATATACCACACGAAACAAAGACGATATAGAAGTCGTCACTTAATTCCCATGTTTATTGGGAAACCCTGTATCACAGTTTCAGCTGTTCATCTGGTCCGATATGGGTTTAATTTGAATGTTATAGATTTTAGAAGAATATACAGGGTTACCCACAAAGGATGAGACTTCAGAGACGATTGTACAGAATTTATACCGTCAGTTTCCTTAAATATTTATTATCCTCTGCAACCGTAAACTTGTTTATTTATTTCGCTAATCATTGAATAAGCCATTAAATTAATTTATCTATTGCAAAATACATAATTTTACCTTGGGAATGCCACATTTTTAAAGTTTTAGGTCGTCTTCACAGTCTCATCATTTCTAGGTAAGCCTGTATATAGGTAATGAGCGCCATGAATTTTTTAACTTTATAAAACATCTAGAGTTTATAAACCTTATCAGTATGCATACTTAAGTTTTAATGTTTTTTACTTTCCTTAAACCTTAAACAAACTCACAAGAATATTTAAGCTCTACCGACATAAATTGTACGTATTATAAACTTGAATTTATTATCCTCTGCAACTGTACACTTGTTTCTTTATTTCTCTAATCATTGAATAAGCCATTGGATTACTTTATCTATTGCAGAATACATACCTTGGGAATGCCCATTTTAAGATTTTCAGGTCGTCTTCACAGTCTCATAATTTCTAGGTAAACCTGTATATAGGTAATGAGCGCCAGAAATTTTTAACTTAAATTTTATATTTAAATATCTTGAGTTTATAAACGTTATCAGAACGTATACAAGTTTTATTGTTTTTTACTGTCCTTAAACCTTAAACAAACTCACAATAAACTTTAAACTCTACCGACATAAATTGTAGGTGCTTTATGCATTTTTTAAAAACTTGAGTATAATCCGCTTTTCAGAACTGTATATTTCGTTGCTATGGTAAGATAGTGATTCAAACATTTAGAGATCAGGATGTAAATATCTAAAATTAAGGATTTAAACATTTAGAGATCAGGATGTAAATATCTAAAATTTAGGATTTAAACATTTAGAGATCAGGATGTAAATATCTAAAATTAAGGATTTAAACATTTAGAGATCAGGATGTAAATATCTAAAATTAAGGATTTAAACATTTAGAGATCAGGATGTAAATATCTACAATTTAGGATTTAAACATTTAGAGATCAGGATGTAAATATCTAAAATTAAGGATTTAAACATTTAGAGATCAGGATGTAAATATTTAAGGTTTTAAACATTTACATAATTTTCAGTTTATCTATTTTTAGACATTTTATTTAAAAAAATGTCACGCGACATAAATTGTAGGTTTTGTATGCATCTTTTAAAAACCACTAAACAACGAGGTGCTCTTCCGAAATATATTTTAAACATCTATATCTATACTTTGCTTAGGTGTCTGTCTGGGTGTTTATATATATAATAAACGTTAAAACGGCTGAACCGATGAGACCCAAATTTTTTGTAAGACCTACCTGACATAACCCCAGGGAAGGTTTATAGATGACCCACATTTTAACAATTTGCCTTCATCAAAATTTGATTCTCATAAAATTTTGAAAATCTACGAACAACTATTTTAAAATCTGTGAACTATTTTTTTTTTTTTTTTATAATGTATACAAAGGAAATTCTCCCAATTGAAATCCTAAAAGCCTTGTCAAATTTAAAAAGCATAAAACAACGAGATATGAAGCACATACACTTGAAGAACTAAACAAATTCAAGCATTTTCTAGTTAAACTTACTGTCTAACATTTTATGTGAATTTTTATTTTTAAAGGGACAGACCGGCTATGTAAGGTAGTTGAACTGAGTATGCAGAGTTGTGGAAAACTTCTTTACGATTCATTCTAAAATTGTTCTCTAGGAAATTATCCGATTTTTCATTTTCGAGTTTTGACTCTTAACATAGCTTTTCTTTAATTAAAAGTTTACAAGTAATCAAAAACAAGCTTTTTTTAACAGATTCTCTTGATTTCTATATTTATGTGAATACATGCTGTTTAACAGCTTGATATAAATCAAAATTGAAATCAAAAGTCGTCTTCATTGTTTTGATATAATTGCTTACCACTGTATATATTTACACTGAAGACTGTATTGATTAAAGCTTTTTCATGAAACTTTTTAAGTGAAGGGCGAAAGTGATAGACGCTCAATTACTTAAGTCAAAACTTAAAAATGGTCAACTTTCAGTCTCTATACTTAACACCATTCCGACAAAGTATAAAATTCCTTTATTTTCGACTACGAAATGTGCACCCTTCAGAAGGTGGGTGGTGAGGATAGTAAAGGTTGGAGAGTGTTATTAATGCCAGAAACAAGCTTAAAACAATTGATTTAATGGGAATCGATACCCATATTGTATACCATGCGCAAAGAATAATCACAGAGTGGGGATGGGGTCTCTCTAAAACAGACGGTAGTTGGGGTAGTAAGGGTAGTTGCCATTCAGATTTAGCTTCAAGGGCGGCGTCTTTCAAAAAACAGAAGGTAGTTCACGTGGATTTAACGGTTCTGTCAATATTACAGAAAGCTGTGACTTTCAATCACAAGTTCTCGTATTAAACATAATTTTTCAGCCTTCTTTCTTAAATACTTTTTTGCCGATACGTTTTAAATAAAAAGTATTAAACAAACAAATCAGTAAATTTAGAGATTGTTAAAATTTAAACCAAAACGAGTATGATTTCAAATAGAAGAAACCGAATGCCTCTAACTCTGGTCAGTCCAGGGTGAGTTGAGGTAGTTAGGGTAGTTGCCATTCAGATTCAGCTTTAAGGGTGGGGGTGGGGTCTCTCTAAAAACAGACAAAAAAAAAGGAAATTCTCTGCTAAACTTAAATGAAATTGTATATTCTGATCATTGTTGCATTAATCGCTAATTTTAGATTTATATTATGGAATACTTGGCAATGATGATTTGCTGTAAATTGTACCATTGATGAGCGTTATGAAGAAAATGACCGGCAATATCCAGGAGAGAGTCATGGTTTCAATCTAGAGACGTACTAGGCTAGATTACATTAGTTTAAAGAATTTAAAGTGTTTAAATGTTCTTTGTAAAACACACCACTTTCTGTTCTTGGATAATGTATCCTTGCAATATTTTGTTTTTATAAACATAATAAATAATTAACTAGAAAATAGCGAGTTGTTACTTTGTTTTTGTTTTTAAAAAAAGGTTTATTTTAAAAGTAAATATCTGTTAAATTTGAGAGAAAATAATTTAAATGTGCAGATACTTCAGATATTTCAGATTTTAAGTCAACATATTACTAAAAGATTTTAAATTCTAAAGTAATAGTCAATGTCATTACAATTAGATGTTTTTTAATAGAAAAAAAGGGTATGGGCAATGGAGAATATATTTTTACTTTTAAATAATGTCATTTCCATATTAGATTTATTTAAGATCTTAACATACTACATTGACGACAAGAAAATTTTAGAAATTAGAAATAAGAATATAAACAAAGACAATATTTTTTCAAAGTTTTGCAGAGTATCTTTTCTAAAGATTTAAAAAAGTAACATAGAGTAAAACTATTATTTTTTATCTTACTTAAAATAAATTAAGTTTTTTTACAGATCTTTGTAGCTAATGTACAATGAATGACTATAATGAAGGATATAAAACAAGGTGAAAGCTGAAAGGTATGAGATGGAGTTTGTAAATACCAGAAATGAGTGGAAAATGCAAATCAACCCCAATTAAAACCATTAATTTGATATACATCATGATATTTTTCTAGGAGGGGGGGGGGGGTAAAGAAATTTTTGCCGCGCTTTGCGAGCCAAATTCTAAAATTGTACCCCCTCCCCCCTTACAGAATCCTTATTTACGCCCCTGAATAAAATAAAATTGAATATTTGGTAAAGTGTTCTTATTCACACCATCATTTTAAAGAGATTAAAAAAGTTTTAAAAAATATATATTTTACTTGAGATTTACTCGATGTAGGGCCAAATGATTGAGACTGTTAACGCCAAACACTTTGCTAATTAACAAAGTCTTTGGTTAACAGGAAGCTGCTGGATAAATCAAACTTTTCCGTCGCACTAGAAGTGATCTCCATATTCGCAGAATAGTGTTAGGTATTTCTATTTTAATTTTAAGCGTTTACTTTTAATGTAATAAACATTAATAACAATTGGGGTTTGGGGAAACCAGAATTAAAATCGTAATTATCTTTTTGTTTTGTATCGTGTGCTCTGTTGTTGGACTCCTCAGCCACAGTCGGGGAAAATATAATTTTATGCTTAAAATAAATAAATAAATAATTAATTAGGAATCACAATTATAATCCTGGTTTCATTTTTTTAACGAGTTGAAAAACACAGCTTTCAGTATGAAATGAACAAAACTACCTGGGACCTTGTATTGTGGATATCAAAATTAATGCTTGATATCGATCATTAGTAAAACTGCAGATTATTTTAATTTTTATTTGAAATCTCAAAGTTTAAATGTAAATCATAATTTTACACCAAATTATATTCTTTTTTCTAGTGTAAAATATCTCAACTCCTAGT
>NW_019397986.1:17768-20684 GCF_000591075.1 Eurytemora carolleeae
GCACATAATTGTACAGGGGAATTACTGTTTGTGCGATGTAACAAACACGTCAGGCTGTAGCTGTGTGCGAGTTCCAGATAAGATTTAAAAACAAGATGTGAGATACTTCGCACAGTGCAGAGTTTACTTTCCATTTCACATAAGAATAAATAACAATATGTGCGATAGACTGCAACGGTATGAAGACAATGCAATAGATCGCAACTTCTGTGCGATATTCTTCTAAGAGTTTATATCAGTGTATTTGTACATTATAAAGCTGGCGTAGAAGATAACAAGGAATGAGACTTCAGAAGTTCAGAGACGACTGTGTGGAATTTTCTCGTCCATTACATTTTCACTTACATGGTTTCCTTCAACTTCTTAAATTTTTCTATTCTTTGCCAAAATCTATGCATATTCAAAAACTAAGCCAGAACACAAATTTTAACCTGATGATTTTATGTTTAGGTCTTCCTTATAGTCTCATCCTTTCTAGGGAACTCTGTAGATAATTATTTTAAAGTAACTGGCTGAGAAAGATGGTACACATATATCTTACATTAGTATGCGATTATATGAATGCAATGAAGACGACTTTTTATTCGAGTTTTGACTGTTAAAAGCTTTTCTCAAATTAAAAGTTACAAGTAATCAAAGACGAACTTTATTATTTGCAGGTTTTTTTGATTTCTATGTTTATGTTAATCCATACTGTAGACTGTTAAACAGCTAGATATCAATCAAAATAGATATCGAAAGTCGTCTTTATTGTATTGATATGATTGCTTACCTTTGCATATGAAAGAACTACAACCACTTCTCATTATTCATGAAATCTTACCCTGGGGTAAATATTTTTCAAAAACTTGTAACTTAAACGTTATTAAAAGCTAATATTTCATGAATTAAACTTTATGACCCATATGTTAGACATTGTCTTCAATATGTTTCTTAAATGATTTGACAAAAAACGCAAAAAGAAATTCCGTACAGTCGTCTCTTAAGTCTCATTCTTCCATCTTTGTGATTTTCCCTGTATACCCAATTTTTTCTTCTGCCACAGAGAATAAAGATAGTTTTACCAAATCTATGACATACAGAGAAACCCTTCAAACTTAGGATAGGAAGACGACATTAAAACAATATTATGTATATTTGATGTTGTTTTAAAGCAAATAGTTTTACTAGTAGCTTGAAATTTAACTTATCAAGTGAAATGTGTCTGTGCATTGTGCACACAGAACAATTGCTGTTTTTCATGTACATTGGACAAATAAAAAACATGAATTGTGTCTAAAAGTAGTCTTTCAATTCCATAGTTTTATGGGTTTCATTCAATGTATTAGAAACGAGGTTTTACAAATTTTCTTATTTCTTTTTTGTAAATAACTAAAAAGGTACAATTCGGGACTGGAGCACAGTGTACCTTGATCTACACTGTACACTGTACATCTGGTGAACGAGATGGGGAAGAAACACAAACCTAAAATAAATTCCGATTATTTTCAAAAATTCTTAGAATCAATCAATATTTCTTGACATATGTCCACAAGGATCGGGCAAAGATTTGAAAAGGATTACGGAAAAAAATGGATCCAGGACGCTTTTTTTGCTAAAAAGCTGACTCGTTCAGAAAGATAAAGGAGAAAGGGCCTAAAACATAAAAGGGGGTGCTTCTCATCCTAAAAGAAACACATAGAACATGTATGTAACCATTAATTATAGAGTGCAATAAACAATTTTAGATCTTCGTTTATTTAGATTAAATTAAAATATTTGAAAATATGATCAGTTTTCTTTTCTAAAGATAAAATAAAGAATAAAAAATCATTATATATTTCATTGTTCTACACTGCACACTGTACATCTGGTGAACATAGTAGAGAGATCCTCATGAGATGGGGAAGAAACACAACCCTAAAATAAATTCCGATTATTTTCAAAACTTCTTAGAATTAATCCATATTTCTTGACATTTGTCCACAAGGATCGGGAAAAGATTAGAAAAGGATTACGGGTAAAGTTGTCCAATTGGATGCAGATTCAATTCTGAAAAAAATGGATCCGGGACTTTTTTTTTTGCTAAAAAGCTGACTCGTTCAGAAAGTTACAGGAGAAAGGGCCTAAAACATAAAAGGGGTTGCTTCTCATCCTAAAAGAAACGCATAGAACATGTATGTAACCATCAATTATAGAGTGCAATAAACAATTTTAGATCTTTGTTTATTTAGATTAAATTAAAATATTTGAAAATATGATCAGTCTCTTTTCTAAAGATAAAATAAAGAATAAAAAATCATTTTATATTTCATTGTTCTAAAGCTTAAACGCTAAAACAGTGTTAAATAAATACACTTTATCAGAAGCGCATATATTTTCCTGCTGGTGATATGTTAAATCTATGAAAAAAGGGTACCTTTGTAAATCTTTGATGACACTCCTTAAAAGAAATATCCCTTAACATTTCGACTAAAATTGTACCTGTTTCTAGATTCCACTAATTAAGGATAAATTAGTTTGCAATGCTGAATTCAGTGTTACTATTCATCCGACCATTCTTTATCTGAAAATGAAAAGTGAAATCATAATTATTTAAGTTTAATTGTTTTTGGTGTACATTATGAAATTAATTTTAAGTGTTGCAGGCCTCAGGAGTTTCTGCAGACCCATGACGATTGCAATAGTTTGCTCATTCCTAGTATAACATTTTTAAATTTTTAAAGTTTTTTTTCATATGCCTTTTTTTTTTTAATGTTGGGTCACATGAACTTACACTTACAGTCTCAATTTGCGACGGTTTCTGGTTTGATTTCGATCCCCACCCCAACCAACATATCATGATTTGGTACAAAGACAATATTCATTTTTTATCAACAATACTAATAATATTAATGATAATTTTCTCGAGAAAGATTTTTGGACCCCCCCCCCCCT
>NW_019397986.1:21004-21805 GCF_000591075.1 Eurytemora carolleeae
AAATTGAAAATAAAATATATTTCCTTTATTTTTATTATGACAATTAATTTTTATTTTCTCAAAGTGTTCCGCGCATTGAATTTTACATATTTGTTATTTAACTTTTTTACATTTTATATCGTCGTTAATTAATAATTAAAAAAAACTCATTCTGTGAGATGGCCGTCCGCAATTCAGGAGTTTTGAACGTCGACTTTGCGCTCAAACTCAGGATTTACAGATCTTTCAAATGTTTTATATGTCTCAAATGAAGCCGCAAGAAGCTTTTGACAACACTGCATACTCAGTTCAACTACCTTACATAGCCAGACACTCCCTTTAAGATGTCAATGGTATCCAACATTGAATAGCAAATAAATAGAAAATGTTATTAACCATTTTTATGTCTAAACATTTTTTAATATTAAGTCCCCAAAAGTCTTATACAATTTATGATTATATAAAAAATTTGATTTTGGAAACTTCATTTATGATTTATAACTTTTTTGTGTATTTTTAGCAATAAACTATATCTTATTTTATCTTAAGTTTTAATGTAATATCAGAATTTAAAAAAATTTGAGCTTATTTAATGATTGTCTCTATATGTTTCTCATATTTAGAGTTATTGATCATTTAATAGTTTTTTTGACTGATTATTCTCAATGAATTATGCATAGAAACATTTTAATGAACATCATCAATTGTTCCTAAATACCTACAATAACAGTGATTGGACTTTTTGTAATTTTTTTTTTACATTTTTTTCAGCAAACAAACCAAAATAATTCTTGTAATAAATGAAAAGTGAAATCATAATTA
>NW_019397986.1:22348-30898 GCF_000591075.1 Eurytemora carolleeae
CCCCCCCCACCCTGTTTAGGGTTAAAGCAATCTATTTCAAAAAAAAAGCACATTTACTTTCAAGCTTTTTAACACAAAATTACAACAGATTCAGGATAACCTATATATAAAAATAGATTCACACAGCCATTATTAAAAGATTATTTAGGTTTAAAATATCAAAGGGTTAACTTTCAGATTGCTAACATTTAGGGTATAGAAAGTTTGAGTTTGTGACAAAAACTCAATTCCTTTCTCAATGATTTTAATTATAGCGGAAGCAATGGCAATGTCAGATTCATAATGTTACCCTCAAAACCATTGTTAAAACAATAACGTGGGAGATAATTTCGTTTTTCTAGGTTTAAAAGTGTTTTCCTTCAGTAGAAACAATGATTCACATATGCAGAAACCACAATTATCAGCTTCAAAAAAAAATAAACATTAATTCCTAATTCAAACAGTTGAAAATCGGGCATAGTCATTTTCTAAGAGTTTTTGATGGTTTTGATTTAATGTTATTGCTTGTGTTATTGCTTGGGCTTCAAGTTTATAAACATGAGTTTTCAATAATTATTGATATTAATAGAACATTGTTGATTCTCGGAACTGGGCACACCTGAATAACCAGAGTGGGCAGCATTCGATTTCTTTTATTTGAAATCAAATGTGTTTTGGTCTTTAATTCAATAATCATTTACTTTACGAATTTGTTTTTTTTTAATGCATTTTCATTCAAAATGCATATGCCGACAAAAAAGTATTTAAGAAAAAAGGCTAAAAAATTATGTTAAATTGTGATCAAAAGTCACAGCTTTCTTGAATATTGACAGAATCATTAAATCCACGTTTGGGCAGAGCCTCAAACTTAAAAGAGTTCACACGAACAAAACTGTTATTTTGGATTTTTTTTTATTCAGAAAATAAGATTTTCAAGTTAAATCTTTTTTCTTTAATACCCTCCATGCACAATGGCACTACCCGATTCACAAAGGTACCTTTAAAACCTTTTTCTGATCAAGTATGAATTATAAATCAACATATATAATTTTTAAAAATGATGATTTTCGGTTGTGGTTTCCCTACAAAAGTGACTAGCACATTTCTAATGCAGGAAAACGTTTAGGAATTATCATATCAAATACTATTAAACCTATATTTAGAAAAACCACAATCTCTTTTTTGATGAAGGTTTCAAAGGTATCATTGTGAATTGCTTGAAGGGTAATTTGAAATCATGTTTACAGTTCCTTATACTGGGCCCATAGTTTTATTCTCTTTTTAATTTTAAGACTTACCTTAACCCTATCTCTGCTAGGGTACTTGAAAACCAGGATATGCTGGAGGGGGGGGGGTCAATTTGACCCCCCTCTTCTAAATCCCATGTTTTATGTCCAAATATGACAAATGATACATCATTAGAAAGCTCTTGTGCTCTACTTTTAGAATCTGCAAAAAAAATTGCAAATTTGCAAAAATTGAATTTTTTATCGCAAAATCCTTTTATATAGTAAAAATGTTTGCAAAATAAAATTTGTCCAAAAAATGAAAAATTATACATTTTTGAAAAGCCCTTGACCATCCCACTTCAAATATGCAAAAATGTTTGCAAAATTTTAAATAACCTGATTTTTAATCAAGAAAAACTAAAAATGTGCAAATTTCCTTTGACAGGTTGTTTGCAAACAATTTGCAATTTTTTTTTCGCAAAACTTGTGCAATTCGTTTCCTTATGTCAAAGGCTTTCCAAAAAGCTAAATTTTATCAAAATCTGACAAGTGGAAGTGGGTCAAAACAAAGATTTAGTTTGTTACAGGAAAAAGCAGTCATTCAGGCAGTGTGCCTGAGAACTCAGGCAGTTTTTATAAAAGACCAGTTTTAGGCCTACAGGGAGGGCTTTGGGTATATAGGAAAAGTCAGAAAATTTCAACAGCCTCAGACCAATACTTTTTGAGTTATGTAAAAAATACTACAGGGGGGGGTCAAATTGACCCCCCCCCCCAGCAGGAATAGGGTTAAATGCTTTACTTTTCTTTACTTTACTATGTATATGTAAATAAAGTAGTAATCTCTGTTTGTATGTCCGACCATAACTCAAGAACCCCTTGACCGATTTTCCTAAAATTTTGATTGGAGAACTCGGGTAACCAAGGAAATGCAAGGTTAAAATTTTTTTGTTGAATAGGTTAACTATTATAACGAAAGCTTTGGTTCAAGGCAAAGCAATTAAAAAAAAAAGCTGTGTTTCCAAGCTTGTACTATATAAATCTGGAGACCATACAAAACATATCACCACAAAACTTATCACCACAAAACTTATCACTGCCAAACTTATCTTTTCAAAACTTATCAGCGACAAAACTTATCATCACAAAACTTATCAAACTACAAAACTTATCAATGGAGGCTAATTTTGTTCTCTCACAGAAGGGTACAAATTAACTTAAGGATGAATTAAATCATTTGTACAACAAGTATAAAGAGAACAAGAACAAGACCCTGGTGACTTACAAGTGTGTTCGGAAAGTATCTCATCATTGCATGGCAGTGGCTACTCTAGATCCACTGGAGAACGTTATCACTAAGATAACTCATGATCATAACCATGGGAGTGATTTACTTAAATCAACAGCAAAGACAACTGAGAAAAAGTTTATTCTTGCTGCTGCGATGGTTGGAAACCCCTCTGCCAAACGAGTGATTGAAGAGATAAAATCTGACTTGGAGAAGAATAATGTGGAGTCTACTTCAAGCATGTCCAAATCTAGGGCAATAGCCCAAGCTATTCTTCGTGAAAAGAACAAACCGAGAGGGTCCTTTCCTGTAGTTCCTGAACAACAGGCAGATATAGTTGCTAAAATGCCTGATGAATTAAAGAAAGCCAAGGGAGGAGGTGATTTTCTACAGATTATAATACTTCATCATCATCATTACTTTTTTAATCAAATTGTAAATGTCTGCTATGATAATACATGAATTGTATGTAAGTATATTTTTATTTAGGTAGTTCACTTTATGAATGAGATTCCATTGTCTGTGGATGATCAAGAGAACACCGATCCTATGAACCTCATTCCCAGGAGCACTGGTCTCTTGTTATTATTTATGTCCCAACTGGGGATATGGAATATGAAGAGATCTGAGACTATATACATGGATGGAACCTTTGAAACCTGTCCTAATCAGTTCTCCCAGCTCTACTTTATTATGGCTCAAATGCCCAACCGTCGAGCTATTCCTGTAGCCTTCTGCCTGCTCCCCAACAAATTGAAGAAGACCTACAAGGTATTGTGGCAGAAGATAATGGAAATAGTACACTTTGTACCTGGATCACCAAAGCGATTCATTTTAGACTTTGAAATGGCAATGCTCAAAGTTCTTACCAATGTTTTTGAAAATGTTCTCGTATCAGGCTGCTTCTTCCATTTTAAGCAATGTTTGAGGCGTAATCTTGGCTTCAAAGGATGCTTAAAACTGTACAACCAATCCAAAACATTCCATTTTGTTTTCAAAATGGTGTACAGCCTGGCTTTTGTGAGAGTGTCCAGCATTTGTGAAGCATTCTATGATGTAATTGAAGTCTATTTGACAGACAAATAAGCAGGGATTGCAGGTTTTGAGGTAAATTAAATTTTTAAAGGTTAAAACTATACTTACATCTAGATTAAGAATCTTTATATATATGTATCCATATCTTTTTCTTTGAATAGAAGCAAGTCAGAGGCTGGATGGAATATATTGAGACTACATTTACTAGTAAAAGGGTTAGATTTGGCAACAACCAGGCACCAACCTTTCCCCACTGTACATGGAATAAATTTGAAGCAATCTTAAATGATGTTCCAATCACCAACAATGAAGTGGAAGGGTTTAATGCCAGGTAATACAATAATGACAAGAAATTCCATTTTCAAACTATGTATTATTAAAATACTTTTTGTGTTGTCTTCCAATTGTTGTGTGTTTTGGGACACGGCCCATCTATCTTATCAATGGGCAATCTTTTTGTGAAACATTTTTAATTCAAATATGTCATTAATATGTGTGTTTAATAGGTGGACCAATAGTCTTTAGAAATGGCCATCTCTGTGGACAGTTATAGAGGGTATTCAACGTCAGGAGGTCTGGGCAGACATGGTTATGAAAGAGGATAGCTTGGGAGTAGGTGTTCCAGGAAACCAAGATAAGAATAAATCTAAATACAAGCGAAGGTCACAGAACAGAGAAGACCTGAAGGCTATGTGTGCAAGCTTTGATAGTGTACCCTTGAACACATATCTGTTCAATATTGCCGGCTTATTTACAGATGATTAATGATTTAAATATATAAATTCTAAGTCAAGTTTTAGTTGTAACAAATTTTAAAAATGTTTTGAAAAATAAATTTTGTAGTTATTTTAATAAGGTTTGAGTTTGATGAGTTTTGTAGTTTGATAAGTTTTGTAGTTTGATAAGTTTTGAGTTTGATAAGTTTTGTAGTTTGATAAGTTTTGTAGTTTGATAAGTTTTGTGATGATAAGTTTTGTGATGATAAGTTTTGTTGTTAGATAAGTTTTGTTTTGATAAGTTTTGTGGTGATAAGTTTTGTGGTGATAAGTTTTGTGGTGATATGTTTTGTATGGTCTCCATAAATCTACAAAATCATGAAGAATGAAGACCCCCCCCCCCTCCCCTCTCCTTCCTCACTTTTTCATGATATGTACTGTAAAGAGTAATTAGGATGGTTCGTTGTATGAATGCATGCATGTATCTTTTACCACATAGCCGATCTGTGTAGTAAACTTGTTGCCCTTTAACCAACCAGCTTTTCCTTAGCCGATCTCTTAACCGACAAACTTTTTTTGTAAATCAACGTCAGTTAACCAATCTATCTAGGAAATCTGTCGCCATTTAACTGATCTGATCAAATTCTTACCCGATTTTTTCTTGTTTTTTTTTTAAATGAACTAACCACTAAACCTCTCTAAAAAGGTTGCCGCCAGACCTTTACAAAGTCTTTTTACACTTAACCCTAGTATAATTAGAATAATTAGATCCGGGTGGGGAGTAGGGGGGAGAAAATAACGGTTCATCAAAATTAAATTTTAAATATATGGCCCGGGCCACTGCATTTTTTTAATAGTTCTGACACTTTTCCCTCTTTTTTTAATTATGAAAGCATTTTTATACACTCGGAATGTGTAAACTTTGATGTTAAATAAGTTTTAAAATGTAGTAATACTAGAAAAACTGTAAATAACAATATTCCTGATGGAATGTCGTCTTCCTCGCAAAGAATTTAAAAACAGATATTTTAACTTCTATCCCTTGCACATATAAAATTTATGTAACAATAATTCGTAATATCATAATATGTGTAGGAATCTATAAAAAGATTTTGTTCAATTTGTGTTTTCAGGCTGAAGTACCCTGGCCCTTTTTTCACGCCCTGGCCAAATATCATGTCACATGTTCTGCAGAAAGAGTAAGCTACCCCTTTTCCTAAACTTAATTTCATTTAATTTTCTTGTCTTTTTTGTAACACTGTCTTTAATGTAACGAGTATAACATTTTTACTATTTACATGGTACACTGGGTTACCTACAAAGAATGAGATATGCCATTATTGCCAATAGTTTAGATGGAATATACCTTTCAGGGAAATAAGAATTTAAGAATAAAGACTGAGTAAATTACAGTCATCTTTGATGACTCGTCCATTTTAGGCAACCCTGAATCATTTATAAAGATTCAGCCAGTAAAGAAATAACTTATTACAGATACCTCACTTTTTCCAGAAAATGTTTGCAAAATTCTTCAAATTTTACTCGAAAATTGCTTCAGAATAATGAAATTAACTAACAACCAAAATTACTACACTACAATGGAGAAGAGTGTCTTAATACAACTTGTTTCGACAAATTTTTATTTTCTTTCAAAATTATATTAACTGTATCCAATTTTTAAGATTAAAAATTCAAAATTAATTAATTGTAAAAAAAACTTAAATAATCTAATGCTTTCTTTTTCCACAAACCAACAAAAAAAACATTTTATTAAACCTTTACAAGTTTACATGAAATAAAATAATATGTTGACAATATGGCAGAGGGTTGGATTATACTCCTTTGCATGATCATCTAAACAATATGTTGAGAATATGTTGACAATATTGCAGAGGGTTGGATTATACTCAACTGTAGTAATTTACACAGATCACGAAAAAAATATTAAAATATTAAATACATCGAAAGAATTTATGAAATGTTATCTTGACAATTATTCAATGGGTTTTATACTATTTTACATACATCTCAGTATTTGCAAAAATGAATAAATAGCCATAAATATGCGTTTTAAAGAACTCCATTAAATCAATTAATTAAACAACTAAATATCTACAACATTCCATTATCAGAAAGTGAAGAATGTGACATTTGATAAATTCTTGCGATGAATTTAATATTTAGGGTTAAACTGTATACAAGTCCAATTTTAATAGATTTAATACAGTCGTCGTTGTATATATCAATACAAATAAAGACAACTATCTATTTAAATTTTGATTTCTATAAAGCTTTCAAACAGCCGAAAGAGTCAAACAATTGAAAAAAGAGAAGATGTCTTTTAACAGCCTCTCAATTTATTTACTTGCAAACTAGATAATAGAATAGATTGAAGGGAGCAGGATCACATTTCTAGATAATAGAATAAATATTAGGGAGCAGGGTCATATTTCTAGATAATAGAATAGATTGAAGGGAACAGGGTCACATTTTTAGATAATAGAATAGATAGAAGGGATCAGGATCACATTTCTAGAAAATAGAATAGATTGAAGGGAGCAGGATCACATTTCTAGATAATAGAATAGATATTAGGGAGTAGGGTCACATTTCTAGATAATAGAATAGATTGAAAGGAAAGGGTCACATTTCTAGATAATAGAATAGATAGAAGGGAGCAGGATCACATTTCTAGATAATAGAATAGATAGAAGAGAGCAAGGTCACATTTCTATATAATAGAATAGATATTAAGGAGCAGGGTCACATTTCTAGATAATAGAATAGATTGAAGGGAGCAGGATCACATTTCTAGATAAAAGAATAGATTGAAGGGAGCAGCATCACATTTTTTGATAATAGAATAGATATTAGGGAGCAGGATCACATTTCTAGATACTAGAATAGATATTAGGGAACAGGGTCACATTTCTAGATAATAGAATAGATATTAGGAAGCAGGGTCACATTTCTAGATAATAGAATAGATATTAGAGAGCAGGGTCACATTTCTAGATAATAGAATAGATATTAGGGAGGAGGGTCACATTTCTAGATAATAGAATAGATTGAAGGAAACAGGGTCACATTTCTAGATAATAGAATAGATAGAAGAGAGCAGGATCACATTTCTAGATAATAGAATAGATAAAAGGGAGCAGGATCACATTTCTAGATAATAGAATAGATAAAAGGGAGAAGGATCACATTTCTAGATAATAGAATATATGAAGGAAGCAGGAT
Organism: Eurytemora carolleeae; assembly: GCF_000591075.1. NCBI lineage: Eukaryota > Metazoa > Arthropoda > Copepoda > Calanoida > Temoridae > Eurytemora > Eurytemora carolleeae. The sequence goes on from NW_019397986.1 coordinate 29,836, forward strand.
CACATTTCTAGATAATAGAATAGATTGAAGGGAGAAGGGTCCCATTTCTAGATAATAGAATAGATAGAAGGGAGCAGGATCACATTTCTAGATAATAGAATAGATTGAAGGGAGCAGGATCACATTTCTAGATAATAGAATATATGAAGGAAGCAGGATCACATTTCTAGATAATAGAATAGATTGAAGGGAGAAAGGGTCCCATTTCTAGATAATAGAATAGATTGAAGGGAGGAGGATCACATTTCTAGATAATAGAATAGATTGAAGGGAGCAAGGTTAGGTTAGGTTAGGTTAGGTTAGGTTAGGTTAAGACACTTTCTGGGCGGAGCGCTGCAGCTAGGTTGGGCTAGGGGCCAAGCAATTCAGGATTTACAGATCTTTAAAAAGTTTGATATGTCTCAAATGAAGCCTCAAGAAGCTTTCCACAACACTGCGTCCTCAGTTCAACTACCTTATATAGCCGGTCACTCCCTTTAAAGAGAAATTTTAGAGACAACTTACAGTACAGAATTAATTTAGTCTTTCTCTTTACATTAATCCCCGCATGCTCGTTATTCCAAATCACTGAATGAATCATTATAGCAGGTAACATATTTAGACCTAAATCAGATTATCAAAAATTTTGAAAATATTTTGCTGAAAGAGTTTTAGGTCTTCATTAAAGTATCATACTTTTGGAATCCTGTAATTTAGAATAATTGCATATTGAAAAACAAAACTATTAGTTTTAATTTAACATTATATTTTAAAGAAAACACATTCCTGGTTATTTTGTAAAATAAGTTTCGACAGCTTTGAACGTAATCTGTTTTATTTTAGATTTTCATTTAGTAGTTTTGCATGATGTTTCATACGAATACATGTATAGCAGGATATCACCTGTTTCGTGAGTTCATATGCATCATTGTCCATTGACATAAAGGGAGTGACCGGCTATGTAAGGTAATTGAACTGAGTATGCAGTGTTGTGGAAAACTTCTTATGGATTTATTTGAGACATATTAAACTTTTTAAAGATCTGTAAATCTTGAGTTTGAGCGCAAATTCGACGTTCAAAACT
>NW_019397987.1:0-30665 GCF_000591075.1 Eurytemora carolleeae
AAGATGACTAATACCGAGGACAACCAAACCAAAACCAGAGTATTACAATCAAGATGAACATTGCACAGGCCAGGAAGATTTGCATTGTGCAATAAGTACATACTACTGACATACTATATACAGACTATGAGGGTTTTAAATTTGGGGCCACTTTCATGTCCTGGCTGACCATTTTTGTGTCCTGGCTGACCACTTTGTTGCCTTGGCTGGATGTTACGCAATAAAATTATCATATGTATGAAAATATTCTTTTTGATAGTTTGTTAGGATTTTTTTATCTATCTTGTGATGTCTCAGTAACTTCCATAAAACATCTGATCATCACATGAACAGTAAATATTCCATCTCAAACTTTGATGATGGGTAGGGATGAATCATGTTCTCACATTTTTTAAGTAAAGTAAAAAGTATTTTGTAAGATTAAAGTACCTCAGTATAGTACTCATATGTAGCAAAGATATCCACAATAGCTGAAACATGTAAGTGTCAAAATCTTTATGCTTGATTGGGATTTGTTTGAAACAAACAGTATCTCAGTGAGATTTCCCAACACTCTGACCAATGTAGGGTTTATTTATTAGTTCCTACAATAAATGAGACAAATGAGAAGGTTCTAATATCTAAAAATAAAATTTTTAAGTTTGCTTTTTGTATTTGTTGACAAAATATCAAAACCTAGAATTTCTTAATTGGAAACAACAATTTATAGAAGTATAAATGTTTCATGACAAACTATTTTTAAACCTTCTATATTTTTGTTGGGGCCTTTTAATCTAATTAATTGTGCTAAATTGTGCCAAACACTGAAGATGGTGCAAGGCAAGCAAGGGAGCGTTATTGCTAAGCAATTCCTTAAAATAATATTTGGCAAATGTTCATTAAAGTTTTCATCCAGACATTTTTTTTCTATAAATCTTGTGCACTAAATCAGTTATTGCAAATTGCACAAATTACATCTTTACATCTTCACATCTTTTTAACTATTGCTAAGATAAATAAAATTCTCTATCTTTATGTCAGTATGTCAGTTTTGCACAATTTGTGCAAACACTTAATTTGTGTTTAAGTTACGCAAAAAGTAGTTTCCATAATATCAGTTTTTATCTTGCCCACCTGAATTTTAAAAGGTTCCATACTAAAAGCAGAATAGGCTCAAAAAATTTAATACACAAGACAAGAAGGTAGTTAGAAATGTACAATTTACATTTCATACAAAATTTGTATTTTGCATGCATTCCTTTTACCATTTCCCTGGACATTGGACACCCTATTGTGGGGTGTGACAAGTGGCATTAAACAGAGAGAAGGGGAGATTGAGAAGGTGGGGTCGGAAAATTAAGATTTAGAGGTTAAGCTGGGCACCCAAACAAGTTCATTCATAATAACCTGAACAATCTCCTACTTTCATTTTTTTGCAAACAGAAAGTCGCAAATCCGGAGCTCCATCTAAAAGATTGCATTAAAACTTTAGGAAGACTATGATAATTTATAACATGCTAAATTTTGAGAAATCTTTTGTCAGAGTAATTTGAGGGACTATATACCATCCCATATTTTTATGATTATAATATAAACGATGAAATTTACTTCAGAACTTGTTTTTAACATATTTTTTGTTTAACATTTTTCAAGCTTAAAAATAAAACTTAGAGTGTATTGGAGAGACTCAATAATTTATGGCAAATGTGGCCAGGATGTACTGGCTGTCTCAAAAACATGGGAATTAAGAGACAAATTAAATATCATCTTTGATTTTAAATAAATGGAAATGTCTAAGGATGTATCAAAATTTATTTTACGCCACATGAGTTTTCCAAAATGTGGTCTTTCTTCTTTGTATCTTTAAAACTGACGATGATTAACCTAAGTATTTAAACAGTTCTGCCTTATTTAATAAATTCGAATCTGGAGAACTTTCTTAATATATCCGTCAATTTTAAAAGTTCAAAAATGGTATAGGTCACATTATGAAAATCTCATGACTAGTGGTTTTTGGTGTTGAATGTTTTAACAAGAATTGTGTTAACCTAATAATTATGGAACAAAGACGATAATAACATTGTTGCTTAATTCCCATGTTTATTGGGACACCCTGTGTAATAAATTTCGCGTAATTGTAATAAATATCGTGTAACACGATATCTGTAAACCTGAACTACGTTGGTACATTATTATTATCTATGCTGTAAATAACTACGTAACATGGTTAAACATGTATTACGTGATAGCTTAGCTATGTTATATCTATCTATCCTGATCTTGTAAATACGTACCTTAAACTTAAACCAAAAAAGTATGTATGTAATGTATCGACATAAAACTTGTAATTACGTCGATTAATGTTAACTTGTTTATTATAGATATCTAAATACAAGTTAGTTGAAACATACGAGCTGAGATTGTGCCCATTGGTTTGGCTCATAATCGATCCACTGTGGGCCCTTTTAACTTGAGGATCTTTGAAAATCTATCCTTTACCATTTCTTCATTTTGATTATTCCTCCCTCAATCAAAGCTCCCTTCAACCCCTGACTGGGTACGATTATCATATTATTATTCTTGATATCCACAAATTTTACATATTTTAAATAGGTGAAATTATTGAGTATTACGTCTTTTTTGGACCTTGGGTAATTTTTGTAATTTGGTAATAGAGTAAAGGGAAAAATACAAACTTTGTAAAATGACAAACATCTTAGAATTTTTTTTAAGTCTTTTGCAGAAAAAAGAAATGTTTAAAAACGAGTCTAAGCACTAATGTACTCACCTCTAACTGTACCTTTGGTTGTTGAGATTATCTTCTGTATGATTTTTGGTTCAGTTTTGTTTTGGAAATGCATAAATTTATGAATTTAAAACAGTGTTGACTCTAACTGTAACTTTGGTTAGTTTGATGGTCTTGTGCGTCAAGTTTAGTATTTTTGAAGTAATTTACGTAAAATTTGTACAGATTTATGGATTGAAATGCGTAAATTTATGCATCTTAACACTCTGCTTATCTCTAAGTGTACCTTTGGTTGGTTTGATGGTCTCATGCATGATTTTTGGTTCAGCAATGTACTTTTCAGTTGAAGAATATCCTTGCCAGCATGTTATAGCAATACAGATAGTAACAACAATAACCTATACAGGAGGCGGCGCTAATATCAATACAAAACTAATTCAGTTTTGAGTTCTGACAAGCTTTTTTTCAAATTAAAAGTTTTATAAGTAATAAGTTCAGGAAAATCGAGCAACTTTTGTTTGGAGAATTAGGGCGGACACTTTGAACATCTTCTGAAATAATCATCTAATTCTTTTTGTAAACAAATCCTCCCATAATATGTTATTAATAAATGTTATCATATGAACATATATTTTATTTTTCCCTGTATAGAGAAGAATCAAAATTTGTAAGATAAAAAATACCCTGTACCATATTTTTAAAAGGAAAAAATACCTTAAAGTATTTCATCGCTTCTTTAAAGAAGGGTTTTGGCATCGATTTCTTCTTTTTGGCCCTCATCTTCAAACTAAACACAGTGGGACCCATTAAATTGTGGAATAGGAAGACTACTGTTATACTTTAAATTAACAGAAACACCATTAATTACAGAAGTTGTTCAGCATGTAGAGCTGGGCACGTTCTTCATTTTGAAATCATCTGTTCATTCATTTATTCATTCATTTGAGCGAGCTTTTCCCTGACGTCTGGCTTCATGATTGGTCCCCGGGGGGGGGGGGNCATAAGACGACATTTTTCAACTTACCAGATATAAATGTACAGAGATCAGGGGGCCGAAACTTCATGTATGTTTATCTGTACCAAAAAAGTGTTTGCAAGGTTGTGATGCCAGGAAAGTTATTTCAGAGGTGTACGCATCTTTTGTACTGCAGTGTACTGTCTCTGGGCGGTAATGTGAACACAAGAAGTATGTCAAAGTCTGACATAGGATCCATCTTTCACATAAAAAATCAATAAAATATTCTGGTCATAGGAAACTATTATGTGAATGTAGTCAGTAGTCAGTGGTCAGTAGTCAGTGGTCAGTAGTCAGTGGTCAGTGGTAGTAAGGGAAAAAATTAACGGTTTCTAAAATTTCCCAGAAAATTAACAGCTAATTCTTTATAATCTTAAGATAAAACCCAGTTTAATTTGATATTCACAGCTTTTTATCGTTTATTTCTTATTATTTTGATTTCTAATTTGAACAATATTGAGGAAAAAGAAACCAATAATTGTCCCGGATCCTTCACCCCTATCGGGATTTTAAACTTTATTTTTTCTTAATACCAGTTTTCTAGGGGGGTGCACAAAAAAATGCACCCCCCTAGACTAAACCTCCACTATGCGCCTAACAGCAGCCTACTCACGATGATACAGTTATGCAATTATTCTGTTCGTTTGTACCAACAATATTAATCTTACATATGTACCTTATCTTGTCACATCATTTCTTGTTATTATTAATCAATCAATCATGTGCCTATCAATCAATCAAATACAAATTTAACCTTTGCATTGTTTTTGGTTATCTTTATTCTCGTATACATAATAACCCTGATATCCTCGAACCACCGTCTGGGGCCACTGTTAACCAAAACAATTAAAGCTTACTCCGCTGTAAGGTCAGGTCATCTTTGACCAAGATGTTCTCCAGTGGCCAAACCAAACATTTTTATACCTCTGACAGAACAGTAAACACCCTCACATGTAGCGCTCAAACTTCAAATATATAAAGCTGAGAACCTTTAAAATTCGTGATTTATAATTCTTTCCAACCAACTGTCGATTTATTTCAGAAGTTTAAATGTTGTTTTATTTTTGATAACCAGATGCCTCAATTAACCCCATTATCCTCAAATAGTAAGAATATTTTATAATATAAAACACTGTTAACATTTATATATCAATCAATTTATACCAATGTATTGTTGTTAACCATAATTATTAACTGGATTGAAATATACCTTCTACATATGTTATCTTCTATGGATTTGTGGGGAATTTGAGAAGACCTCTGGAAACATAAAAACCATCCAATTTCGAACNCCCCCCCCTACTTTAACTCAACAACTTCATGTGTAATAAACATACATTTGAGACGAAATAAATATAATGGAAGAATTGTTCTTTTTATCTCCCCTTCAATCCATGCAGGCTACCTGACAATCTTCAGAGAGCGTTATCCACAATTAAAGACATTTGTTGTGTGAAAAATCTTTGTGTTAATTGCATATAATTTTATAGCACATCTTTGTTTGTTAGAAATTGCATAGTTTTTGCACTTGCATAAGAATTTCACTTTTTATGTCAATTGCAACCGGAATGTTTGTGCAAATGGCCCAAAAACATTATGCTATCAATTGGTGTATGTAAAATTTTAGGCTATACAATGGAATGTTGGGCCTTTTTTTGCAATTCTCACAAAGTTCATCCAAATTGTTTAAATTTCTCGCAGAATGCTAATTCTGCACAAACAATTTACTTTATCTGCACTGCACGCACAATTTAAGCTGACAAATTTGTTTCTATAATAGGCACCATTGACCAAAGTTAAAATTTACACTTTGAATTCCTTACCTAAAGAAGGTCTTTAGTAAACTAATTGTGCATTGAGTTTAAACTATTGTTTGACTTCGGAAAATGAACGCCCTTACTAAATTATTGAATTTTCCTTTCACTTAAATAAACATTGAATTAAATAAACAATTTTTTCTTTTCAAGTCTTTTTCTAGTGACATTAAAAGCACACACCTTGGAAAATATTGATTCAACTTACAACTTCACCAATTCAAATAAATAATGGGACTTATTACGTACCTATTCTTTATAATTCATTTATATTATTTATAAAACATTTATAATTTCATGTGATCCAACATATAAGAAAGACTATTTTTGTTTAAGTTTTCCTAATTTACGTCATTAAGTTGTTAACATATCTAATATTTTTTATCTTATCCTTTGTTAAAATTTGTTCAACTGTCATCTTTAAGGAAGCACCCTGTGCATTCATAGAACTAGACTGTATCTTTGTACTTTGTCATCTAATAATAATAACAATAACAAAATGATGTTGTATCTCGGATTGTTCTTGATAAGAGTGAACAGTCCCTTGAATACAACAGGAGATCAGGAGTCAGTACAACCCGAGCCGTAGCAGTAGACACAAGTCTCCTGCACAATACCGCTCAGGGTTCTGTGCTATATACAGTGCACAGACAGCATACAGAGAGAACCTTTCTGGACGAGTCACAGTAGAAGAAGATGAACCGGGTTCCTGTTATCATACCGAACCCCGCCTACATTGGAGAAGTGGAGCTGGATGAAGATGGAGTTGATCCAGCTGACCTCACCCCTCTCATCAGTGGGAACACTCCCATTGTCACTGTTCCTGCCACAGAGGATGAAGACGTAGCTGAGGAGGTTGTAGAGGACGAAGATGAGGATCATGACGAGGAGGATCTGTCCAAGACAATGCGGGATGTTCTTGTGGAGCTGGAGGAAATTGATAGAGAAGTAATCCAAGGCTTACAAGGATTGAACCAGGAGCTAGGGAGTATATTGTCCCTTAGGGACGCTAGCTCACAACAGCATACTGTTGTCCCTAACGTTGATGCATGGGACACAGGGAAGGCTATGGAGCAAGAGTACAGACTGTACCCCGACCAGACTATGGAGGAGGTCAGGGACAGGCTGTCTAATCAGGTGTGGGATCTGCTACAGATTATGCAGGAGCGGGTTGACCAGAATACCTGCAATAATATAGATATTAGATTGATAGACGGACTGAAAGCTATTACAGTCATGCACGCTAGGCTCAGTAACATAACTGAGAAAGTGCTTAAACTTCAAGCTGAGAGACCTTAAGATCAGAAAGGAACCGAAGCTAATAATCATACCAGTAGATATCTTTATGTGATGTTATATATGCATTTATGAATATGTAAATAAATGTGATAAAGTTGTAACAACGAGTTTATTACTTTGGGTGTTAGTAATTGCACGTGCATACAACTGTATAAGGTTTACTCTGTATTATGAGAGTAACTGAAGTATAGTAATGCCAGGTTGCAAAGATATTAACAGCGCATGAGGGTTAGGCCTGAGTGGAGGAATAACCCGATCTGCAATTTTGCCAGGTTGCACAGATGATAGATAAAACAAGTAAGATAACTTGAAGTAGAATCTCATCAGAGTGCTAATTTAAGTTGCTAATTTATTGCATAAGATTAGTGGTTCCAGAATACCACAATGACAGTTTCAAGTAATGCTTTATTAGTTCAAAAATTATCTCTCAGATATACTATATATATTATTATTTAAAATTTATATTTTTATAATTGTACAGAAGACCAAAAATGCATGTTAAAGAAGAGTCATTGAGTGGTTTTCTATAAATTCTCCTGTTCCTAATCCGATTTTTGCAGAAAAAATGTCCGTAATCAGGTTTTTACAGAAAAAATGTTCATACTCATGGTTTTTGCAGAAAAAAGTCCATAATCCGGTTTTTGCAGAAAAAATGTCCGTAACCCAGTTTCTGCAGAAAAAATGTCTCATCCGGTTTTTGTAAATAAAATGTCCGCAATCCAGTTTAGTGCAGAAAAAAAGTACGTAATTTGGGGTGTTCTGCTGTTTATATCCCTTTTCCCTGCTTGTTCTTATATTGCTGCTATGCACTAAGAATTTTTTATATTCATTCTTGTAAAGATTATTATTAATAATTTCTTGGTCTAGTCGGGGGTTTACTTCTAAAATAAGGTCGGCATATAAAAGGATAAAATGATTTCAAAGATCAAAGATAATCTTGATATATAGTGTCTCAATTTTGGATGAACACTCTGTGTATCGGCTGACCTTCTTTTGTGTTATAATCCTTGGGGTAACTATTTGTTATTGTGTTATTGGCCATGTTAATATTATATAACTAAAAATTATCATCGTATATACAAAGCAACAAATGGGAGTTTGCATTAAAATTAACAGAATGAAAAAATTTGTGAAATTTTAATTGAAACTTTTTAGAAATCAACATTACTCAATTTTGGATGAACACTCTGTGTATCGGCTGACCTTCTTTTGTGTTATAATCCTTGGGGTAACTATTTGTTATTGTGTTATTGGCCATGTTAATATTATATAACTAAAAATTATCATCGTATATACAAAGCAACAAATGGGAGTTTGCATTAAAATTAACACAATTAAAAAAATTTGTGAAATTTTAATTGAAACTTTTTAGAAATCAACATTTTTCAGATGCAACCTTTTCTGGTCATGGTCATTATTTTAATATAGTTTTAAACTTTTTTTGTGAAATTATACCTGTATCTTTACAAAATGAAAAAAAAACTGTATAAAAATTATGTCATATATTATGACTATATTATCTTGGTTCAGAACCAATAGAGATCTCTACGGCAGCAGCAGGATCTATCTTTCTATATCTATATATCAATCTATCTATTCAATTCTTGTAAATAATCCAATTAGAGATTCGCAAGTAAACTATTGTTAAAGACTAACACAAATTCTTTACTTACATTGAACCAAAACAAGGTTGTTTGTAGAATTTATATGTGTGAAAACTAAAATAAAAGGAATTCAGTCTTAGTCACAAACTCAACAAATAAAACCTTATATCTTTGCAACCTATGGTGCAAACCGGAAAAACTTAGATTATTTAATCTAACAAAGAAAACAGTTGCTTGAGTTCCCTGCTATAACCCTGGTTATATTCTTTTTATTACAAACTGGAAGAAGATAAACTTTAATGATATTCTACAGTCTGGGAAGTCTCAGGTCATCATTTTAGAAGTTTTAACATATTTAATCTTTAAAGGAATTGAGTCTTTACCACAAACTCTGATTTTCTAGTCCCTATATCTTAACAACCCAATATCGTAGACCTTAGATATTTCAAACTATAAATCTGTTGGATCGAAAATTTTAAGCTTGAAATATCAAATGTTTACATCATCAGGTTGCAAAGATAAAGGGATTTCACAATCAATGTTTGTGGCAAAGACTCAATTCCTTTTAATCTAAAAACAATTCTATAAATAATTTTATGATGGCAGCTGCAAATATTTTGACATTTCTGGTTTTCTTGATCTACATTTGGGTAATTTTTAACAAGAAAACTTGCATAACACCCTTTCAATAATCTAATTCATAACTAGAAATAATTTTAAGAGATTAATTACTCATCTCCAACCAACGGGGTTCAAGTGTACTAGCTTTGGAACCCAGCGTTGCCCAGGGTAATCATAGTTACTCCCCCTGTACCCACAATTAGTCTTAAGTTACAGTTTTAATTATTTTTACCCTCCCACTTACAGGGTAAGTCAAAAAAAGTGTGATTTGTGGCGCCTGGTGCAAAAGTGTACCTTTTTAGTGCAACCCTTCTGTATGGTGTTTTTTTCAATTTCTTTAAAAAAAATTTAATCTTAATTTTAAATGGCCCAAAAAAAATTATTTCTATTGAAATCTAAGATTTTATAAAGAATGAATCACAGAATGACAGAAAATTAGCAAAATTGTAATAAGAAAATTCACAATTTTCAGTTCAGAGTCTAAAACTAAAGAACAAAAGTTTTGACTTAAATTTTAAGTTCATGGTTAAATGCCACTTCTGACTTAATTTAAACCAGAACTTTAACAGTGAGGTTAAATATTTAACCCTGTGGTTAAATATTTAACTCGCCGAAATCGTCAAGTTAAACTTTAAACACAGGGTTAAAATCTTGAAATCCTGCAATCCCTATTTGTCTATCATCATTCAGCTGAGTAAACCGCATTCAACTAATTACGATATATTTAAAAGTAAAAACCTTGATTTAATAAATTTCACGTTTTAGATTAATTTATGTTTGCACGTAAACCCAAAATACAGTTGTAACTGGAAATTTGTTTTGTTTTCCGTCACGTAAATAATTTAAAATTGAAAAAACAGCTGATTACGGATAGTTACATAATTAATTTCCGTAAACCCTTTTCTCTGATTGGTTCAGATTTTTCCCAGGAAATTCAAGCTTAAAATTGAGAAAGTTTAATATATAAGTAGCTACTCATTATTTGACAGAACTTTTAACCTCGAACTTAAATTTCGCGCATTCTTTAGTTTTCGACTCTGGTCTAATTTGTAAGGAAAAGTAATGAATTTTGATACTGATCCTTACCTTATAAGGATTGCATTAAGATAGCTGGGGCTGAAATTAAAGTTGGGGGACATATAACAAAAGCTAAGAGAAAAAACATTGTAATTTTGAGACAGAAAATGAATATTTTCTGATGGGAAAATTAAACATTTTGGGATTTCAACTAAAATTTTTGAGATGGAGATTGAAATTTGTGGAAGGTAAAATAAAGCTAACAACCACAATGCAATGAAATGAAATCTCCAACCAGAATGTAAATAAAGAGCAATTGGGATTAGTAATTTTGATCATGGTTTTGGAAAAGAAAAAAAGTTTTGGGATTAGACAGATCATCAAAAATGAAATTAACATTAAAACAAATAAAATTGTAGGGATGAAAATGAATTTTTTTGTGGAATAAATATAACTTGGGATAGGAAAAGTAAGAAAAATAGCTGCCAACCTAACTCCAAGTTAAGGGGCATCAGCAGGGGCAAAAGGTCTGATAAGCTTCTGATCTAGTACTTTTGGTGCTTTAAGAAATATGTTTTGCTTAAGCATTTTTTATTTTTTTCTTACATGCAGAACGTTAACTTCAGTTTAAATACATCATATAAGATATCTTTATATTACATTCCGACAGAGTAACTTTTTTAAGCTTGCCATAATAGCTACCAAAGCATCTGCAAGGTCCACTACACAGTAACCAAACAATGTCCCAAACCATCCACCAAACTCGGTTATAAAATCCCAGATAGTGTAGATGTACTCAGCTTGGGTCACTTTTATGACTTTAGGCAACAACACAGTTAGGTTTAGAGTTTTGGATTTGTCCTCCTTCTCTTGCTGAAAAAAATACAGATTTAGAAAATATCTATTAGACAACGTCTAATTCCTTTTTTATCAAAATTCAAAGCACTTTTTTCATACAACAAACTAATAAAAGCCAACAAATAAACCTGCCCATTTTGTGATAGTCACCTTTATTTTAATCATACAGGTTAAATTCTGGAACACTGGTAACAGTTCAACTTTTAGTATCAAGACAAAATATTCAATAATGGTGATAAAGTTTAGTTAACCCGTTGTACTTCCAAGTATATTTGCTGGTATATATTACCTGGTGCCCACTTTGTTCACTTGTTAGAATTTTAAATTAAATGTTACTTACTGCATCTTCATATGAAAACAGTTTAAAGAATAATAAATTCCAAGATCAAAGACAACTTTCAAGTCATGTTTTGTAGGACACCCTGCAGTTGGTTCAACTATTTAACTTGTGCTGCCCAGAGAAACTTGAAGCAAAATGGCTGTTTTATAAGATAGCAATTATAGCAAAAAGAAGCAATTACATTATGTATAGCTAGTTCAACTCCTTTTTCCTACTAAGTATGTCTAAAGTCCATTTATGCATTATTGAGATTCATATGAAATCATAAATTATCAGCATTTGAAATAAAGATTTTGAAGTTTTTGTTGAATGCAGTTAACAGTTAAGATTGCCCTCTGCTTAAATAGCATTCTCTATTTCTCTAGAAGGCATAAATGAGATATTTTTCTGTCAATCCTGAAAAATTTCTTCCTTGTCACATTTTAGTACTGTTTTTGTACAGTCTGAATTGCTGAAATATTACAGATGAAAACTATCTCCCTGTTTAGTAATGGAAAATATGCTAACCCAAGCAAATCAAAAGATACCCAGAAGGTGTTAAACATAATCTTCTTTGTACATTGTTCATGCATTCATGTTACCATACCTTGGTAGCTTTAGAGAGCAACTTGTGCCTGTTTTAAACTCTTCTGAGATAAATCTCTGCTTGCATTGGTCAAACAGATATCCTTGATTGCACACACTTGGATCAGGTATATTTATAATCTGCTCTAGGTCTAAAAGAACAACTATGTTTCCTTCATACCATTCCGTCTGGAACTTAATCTCATATCCTGACCCAAATAATCCAGTTTCATGAATATACAGCTTCATATTTTTAGGATCTGTTCCCCGGCCCATTCCATAGGAATGAATAATCTTGATCTCCTCTGATTCATTTAAATCAATAGTTTTGCAAATGTGTATCAATTCATTATCAAACCAGTAGAATGAACTGATTGTAGAGTTGCCAGCCTCACTGACAAATTCATCAATGAATTCATCCCTATTCTTGGAACCCACATAAATCAGTGGCTGAATATGATCATCAATATCATGCATATCATAATCTATCTTACAAGCTGTCAAAGACATGTTGATGACTGAGTTTAATTCTTTGAATTCAACTGAGGTTCCTGTGGGTTTAGAATCCACTTTAAGCAAGGACACATAGACTTGAAGTGCCATGACCATGACCAGACCCAATAAAATCAAGAAAAATAATAATCTAGAGAGTCTTCTGTTAAAACCATATACAAAACATTCAACGTAGTTTCCAAAGTTCAGTAAGCTAAACAATGAATTAATTCAAATTTGATAAGCAGACTAAAGTTTAAACAATATTATAATCATACCTGTAACCCAATAGAATTCCAATCCAACCACCAACTTCAGATATTAAGGCCACAAGGTTATATGAGAAATATACCTTTAAAAAAATGTTGATGTCAGAGAGTGAAGAGTTATGCATTATTCAAAATGAATATTCAAAACTAACTGGATTATCCAGCTTGACCAGGTTTATATTATTTATGGTTATATTAACTCCCTTATTTAAACATACTTGGTTTTAAATCATGATCTTAGCTTAAGTGCCTTTAGTGTAACTTCAAAACTTCTTTAGCCTATATCCTATAGCATATAGAGAATATTTTTTATAACTTTTAATTTAACTTCATATTTTTTTCAAAAATATGCAAAGACCATTCTTATATAAACCATCATACATTATCACATCATTCATATTTACAATTGTCTATTCTAGCTATTTAAATTCCATGTTTTCTTTTAGATATTGTAATTTTTAATTTTTTCATATCGTATACACAATGACATGTAAATAATATAGTTCTAATTTGTTTTTGAAATATTGAGAACTTGTGAATTAAATGTGTGTATAATGGTCAAGTCTTTAAGTTTTTCCTGAATATACCTTATTAAGGACAGCAAAGTCAGGGAATTTGAGATAAAACTCAAGTGAAATATTCTTGTAATCAAAAGTGTTCACTGTGTATACCGACTTTTCTGCTAATTTTTCTATGCCATACTTGATATGGAGCTCATTTATGGGATATTTACATGCATGAGAAACTTCATCTGAACCTAAAACTTGTTCTATCCTTTCAAAAGCATTCTTATCCAGTCCACTGGTGAAGTTTGTTTCTTCTTTTGGATTCAGGAAACTTTTGCTTACATTTGCTTGTTGGCTTATCCATGCCAAAATACAATCATCATAAGAAAATTGTTCATTGTATGGATTGTCAATAACTCCAGTCAAGTTTAATATATTCATCTTTAATGAAGTGGATGAAGAATAAAAATTAACCACATATTTATCCAGATAAGTGATTAACGAATCTGTAATACTGAATCCTTGTCGAGAATCTTGATGCAAAATCTGACCAGACAAATGCACATAGCAGGTCAATTCTTTTCTAGCTGTAATTTTTACTTTGTCAACCGCATTCCTGAAATTTGATTTAAATGTATGGCAGGTTTCAAGGTAACTCCCTCCTGTTGGAATAGTTATGGATTTGCCAATAATATCTGTTGTCAAATTATTACTAGCATCGAAGAGAACCTGTTTTTCTCCATTTTTAAACCAAACCTCCAATTTTCTGATCTTTTGATTAAGTTTTGTGTTGTTGTTCCAGAAATTCTTATCTTCTCCAATATATTCATGTGTATATTGTCCACTTCCATCTGGGCCTATTAAAGAATAAATGCTCTCCAGAGAACACATTGATACACTCATACTCTTTAAGTCTGTATCAATATTGATATCTGAACCAGTTCCTCTTTCAGCCAGTTTTAGACATGAAGAAACTGAAATTACTACTGTTATAGCACTTCCTAACATTAATAATCCTCTTAATACAATTGCTTTAGCTTTTTTCTGGGTGTTGAAAGTCTCCAATATCAACTTTGAGAAGCCCAGAATTGAAAACCCTATGAACAGTCCCATCCAACCACCAACATTTCCTATCAAAGAAATAAATGAATAAAATAAGGTTTTATATAAATAATAAGGTTTTATATAAACATTTTTCAACATTTTTCAACAAATTAAATAATAAGGTTTTATATAAATAATAAGGTTTTATATAAACATTTTTCAACTTACCAGATATAAATGTACAGAGATCAGGGGGCCGACACGTCATGTATGTGTATCTGTACCAAAAAAGTGTTTGCAAGGTTGTAATGCAAGGAAAGTTATTTCAGAGGTGTACGCATCTTTTGTACTGGAGTGTACTGTCTCTAGGCGGTAATGTAAACACAAGATGTATGTCGAAGTCTGACATAGGATCCATCTTTCACATTAAAAAATCAATGAAATATTCTGGTCATATGAAACCATTATGTGAAGGTAGTCAGTAGTCAGTGGTCAGTATTCAGTGGTCAGTAGTAGTAAGGGAAAAAATTAACGGTTTCTAAAATTTCCCAGAAAATTAACAACTAATTCTTTATAATCTTAAGATAAAACCCAGTTCAATTTGATATTCACAGACTTTTATCGTTTATTTCGGTGCTACGACATCTGCTCTATTTCCATTTGCTCTATGGTCATTTGCTCTAGTTCCATTTGCTCTATCAAGTCATTTAAAAGTGTGACGGAGTTTTTGTGTACTCTCACTACTCATCCCCTGAGTCATGTCTCTCCTGTGACCTATCGCAGGCTAACTAACAGTTGATCAGTACACTCTGTTGATTAAATATAACACAACATCAAAATTTACTCATAGTCATTTAATAGTTGTTTAAGTCTAATTAAAACAGTATGATTTATTAATTATATGCATAGAGTCCCATGGAAATGAAATGGTAATCTTCTGTACACTTTCATACTTTTGACCCCCCCCCCTTGTCCGGTGTGCTATGTTTTATGAGTCTGTTTTTTGAGGCATTTCCGTGGTGAGGCGCCCCCTTGACCCTTGAAAAGCTTTTTTTTAAATGAATAAGAAATAAGATCATATCATTGCAAAGTCAAAGTAATAAATGATTACTTGACTCTGTTAGTTAAGCAGTACTCCCTTAAAAGCTCAAATACACTTGTTAAAAAGGTTAGCCTTAATAGTGTGCATTGACAATGTAATAAAAACAACCATATATCACTGTAAAACCAAAACAAACATTTTTTTTAAAAATCATTAAAAAAAAACCCAAAAAATGTTTCACCTGCAACGCGTCATATTGCACCCCCCCCCCCTAGTCAAATCCTGGCCTGGATTTTTCAAGCATTGCCAGGCAGAGAAAATGTCCTTGTTTTATGAGTGTTCTCTCCAGAAAGTTTCGTTTGCAAAAGATACTTTTTCACGTTTTATAGCATTGATGTTTGGAAGCTTGGTCATCCCACTCAGGCATTTCTGCTTGACCATAGCTCTCTAATGTGGCTTGTTGGAACATTTTTTCTGCATAGTCTGTGAAGTTAATTTTGCGGAGCCAATTTTTTTCCCTGTCTAATTTAGATTGTAAGGCAGAGTTAACTGTTTCATCACCCAGTATTCTTAATCTAGTGTATGCTTGCGTCATAGTTGTTTTGTACAGGATGGATATTAAGGTGATGTCTAGGCCAGGTTTCAAGTGTAGAGCAGCATTTGTTCCACAGGGTGGTAATCCAGTCCATTTTTTCACAAATTTATCAGTGAATGTATCTAGTTTCTTCAGATGACTTTATGATATTGTATGAACAGTGAGCAGAAATCGAATAGAAGGAATGAAATAATGTTTGTAGATCCAGACATTCATCCCGGATAAGAAGTGCATTTATATCTTTTAGTTTAGTTTCCAATTCACTCTTGATGTAATCGAACGCATCACTACGTTTACCAATACTCAGTAGGAAATAGAAGTTTACCAAGAAAATGATTTAAATGTGCAGATACTTCAGATATTTCAGATTTTAAGTCAACATATTCTAAATGATTCTAAATTCTAAAGTAATAGTCAATGTGATTACAATAAGATGTTTTTTTTTATAGAAAAAAAGGGTATGGGCAATGAAAAATACATTTTTACTTTTAAATATTGTCATTTCCATATTATATTTATTTAAGATCTTAATAAACTACATTGACAACAAGAAAATTTTAGAAATTAGAAATAAGAATATAAACAAAGACAATATTTTTCAAAGTTTTGCAGAGTAGCTTTTATAAAGATTTAAAAAAGTAAAACTATTATTTTTTTATCTTACTTAAAATAAATTAAGCTTTTTTAACAGATCTTTGAAGTTAATGTAAAATGAATGACTATAATGAAGGATATAAAACAAGGTGAAAGCTGAAAGGTATGAAATGAAGCCTTAATTTGATAGATTTGGTAAATTCCAGAAATGAGTGGAAAATGCAAATCAAACCCAATTAAAACCAATTATTTACGCCCCTGGAAGAATTGTTTTTTTTTTTTATCTCCCCTTCAAAATTTATTAAAGGGATCCAAGTGCAGGCTCCCTGTCAATCTCCAGAACGCGTTATCACAGATAAAGACATTAGTTGTGTGAAAAATCTTTGCGTAAAATGTATATAATTTTATAGCACATCTTTGTTTGTTAGAAATTGCATAGTTTTTGCACTTGCATAAGAATTTCACTTTTTATGTCAATTGCAGCCTGAAAATTTGTGCAAATGGCCCAAAAACATTATGCCAATAGACCATTTTAACAAAAGATCAATTTGTGTATGTATAAATTTAGTTTTTACAATGGAATGTTTGGCATTTTTTTGGCAACTCTTACAAAGTTCATCCAAATTGTTTAAATTTTCTCGCAGAATGCTAATTCAGCGCAAAAACTTTACTTTATCTGCACTGCACGCACAATTCAAGCTGCAAATTTGCTTCTATAAGAGAAAGTTAAAATTTAAACTTTGAATTCCTTACCTAAAGAAGGTCTTTAGTAAACTAATTGTGCGGGAAATGAAGTATAAACGCCCTTACTAAATTATTGAATTTTGTTTAACCTAAATAAACATTGAATAAATTAAACAATTTTTTCTTTTCATGGCTTTTTCCAGTGACATAAAGCACACACCTTGGAAAATATTGATTCAAATTACAACTTCACCAATTCAAATAAATAATGGGACTTATTAGTCCAGGAGCGTATTCAGGAATTTGTCCAGGGGGGGGCCCGAAAATCCTTTAAATTGTATATTACTTNAGGGGAGCTTAGCCCCAATAGCCCCCCCCCCTGAATACACCTCTGCTTATTATGTACCCATTCTTTATAATTCATTTATATTCTTTTTTCCAACATTCTTTATAAAACATTCATGATTTTATGTGACCCAATATAAAATAAAGACTATTTTTGTTAAAGTTTTCTTAATTTACGTCATTAAGTTGTTAACATATCTAATATTTGTTATCTTATCCTTCGTTAAAATTTGTTCAACTGTCATCTTTAACGAAGCACCCTGTGCATTCATAGAACTAGACTGTATCTTAGTACTTTGTCATCTAATAATAATAACAATAACAACATGACAGTTTCAAGTAATGCTTTATTAGTTCCTAAATTATCTCTCAGATATATTATATATCATTATTTAAAATTTATAATTTTATAATTGTACAAGACCAAAAATGCATAGTGAAGATGAGTAATTGATTGGTTTTCTAAAAATTCTCCTGTTCGTAATCCAATTTTTGCAGAAAAAATGTCCGTAATCAGGTTTTTACAGAAAAAATGTCCGTAATCCAGTTTTTTCAGAAAAAAATGTCTCTTATCCGGTTTTTGTAAATTAAATGTCTGCAATCCAGTTTAGTGCAGAAAAAAGTATGTAATTTGGGGTGTTCTGCTGTTTACATCCTTTTTCCCTGCTTTTTCTTATATTGCTGCTATGCACTAAGAATTTTTTTTATTCATTCTTGTAAAGATTATTATTAATATTTTCTTGCTCTAGTTGGGAGTTTACTTCTAAAATAAGGTCGGCGAATAAAAGGATAAAATGATTTCAAGGATCAAAGATCTTGATATAGAGCTCAATTTTGGATGAACACTCTGTGTATCGGCTGACCTTCTTTTGTGTTATAATCCTTGGGGTAACTATTTGTTATTGTGTTATTGGCCATGTTAATATTATATAACTAAAAATTATCATCGTATATACAAAGCAACAAATGGGAGTTTGCATTAAAATTAACAGAATGAAAAAATTTGTGAAATTTTAATTGAAACTTTTTAGAAATCAACATTTTTCAGATGCAACCTTTTCTGGTCATGGTCATTATTTTAATATAGTTTTAAACTTTTTTTGTGAAATTTTACCTATATCTTAACAAAATGATAAAAACTGTATAAAAATTATGTTATATATTATGACTATATTATTTTGGTTCAGAACCAATAGAGATCTCTACGGCAGCAGTAGGATCTATCTTTCTATCTTTCTATATCTATATATCAATCTATCTATTCAATTCTTGTAAATAATCCAATTAGAGATTCACAAGTAAACTATCGTTAAAGACTAACACAAATTCTTTACTTACATTGAAACAAAACAAGGTTGTTTGTAGAATTTATATGTGTGAAAACTAAAATTAAAGGAATTCAGTCTTAGTCACAAACTCAACAAATAAAACCTTATATCTTTGCAACCTATGGTGCAAACCTGCAAAACTTAGATTATTTGATCTAACATAAGAAAACAGTTGCTTGAGTTCCCTGCTTTAACCCTGGTTATATTCTGTTTATTACAAACTGGAAAATGATAAACTTTAATGATATTCTACAGTCTGGGAAGTCTCAGGTCATCATTTTAGAAGTTTTAACAAATTTATTCTTTAAAGGAATTGAGTCTTTACCACAAACTCTGATTTTTTAGTCCCTATATCTTAACAACCCAATATCGTAGACCTTAGATATTTCAAACTATAAATCTGTTGGATCGAAAATTTATGCAGTGTGCAGTGTGCAGTGTGCAGTGTGCAGTGTGCAGTGTGCAGTGTGCAGTGTGTAGTGTACAATGTACAGATTAAAGTGTGAAGTCTGCAGCATTCAGTGTATAGTGACTGTGCAATGTACAGTGTGGAGTGTGGAGCATTCAGTGTCCAGTTTGCAGTGTGCAATGTTTAGTGAACTGTGGGCAGTGTACAGTGTACAGTTTCAAGTGTGCGGCATACCGTGTTCAGTGTATAGTGTAAATTGACAGTGTACAGTTTAAAGTGTGCTGTAGATTGGAAGAGTCTCCAATACTCTGGTTGCAAGTATCTAGAGTAGTTGAACTAGCTGTAGCTTGGAAGAGTCACTGATACTCTGGGTCCGAGTATCTAGAGTGTATGATGAAAATGAGGCTGTTCAACCTCTGTTGAGTAAGTTGATAAACTACCGGTTAGCTGTCTATTGACTGTCTGTTAGCTGTCAATGAAGTACAAGTCCCAGGCCCTGATTAGAAACAGCAGAAATAAGCTTAAACATTTTTTCTATTTGTGAACCTGGAGTGTACTGATTAATTCTCCAACTCTTATTGGTTGCTCCAAGTTGGAGAAGGAAAAAAAGGGTTTTAACAATGGAGGGAGCGCAACCATATTCTAAATATTACACTATTATAGTATAGTAGCTATATATATATATGCTATATAGTATTAGGCAAGGTTAGGTTTAGAAGGACAATTTGCTAAGACTAAGAGGACTTTTGTCGGGTTTAAGATAGGCCAAGTGATGAATCCATTTTAGATGAATAGTGATTAATTAATACTGATACTTTCCTAATTAGGATTGCTTAAAAATAGCTGGGGCTGAAATGAAAGTTGTGCGATAAATAACAAAAGTTGAGGGGAAAAACATTGAAATTTAGAGATGGAAATTGACATTATTGAGACGGAAAATGAATACCTTTGGGGCTGAAAATAAAATAAATGAACAATGAATATGAGTGCAAGAATTTGCAAGTTAAAGTATTTTTTAATTATGCAATGGAAAATTTGATTTTCTAATCAGAAAATAAAATCAGTAAGAAAGTGTTGATGAAAGTCTAAATTTGTTTTATGGTTTTTGATTAGAAATGAAACTTTTGAGACAGAAAATGAATATTTTCTGATGGGAAAATCAAACATTTTGGGATTACAATTAAATCTTTGAAATGGAGATTGAAATTTGTTAGGTAAAATAAAGCACAAAAAACAACCACAATGCAATGAAATGAAATCTACAACCAGAATGTAAATAAAGAGCAATTGGGATTAGTAAGATTAATCATGGTTTTGGAAAAAAAAGTTTTGGGATTAGACAGATCATTGAAAATGAAATTAGCATCAAAAACAAATAAAATTGTAGGGTTGAAAATGGTTTTTTTTGTGGGAAAAAAATAACTTGGGACAGGAAAAGTAAGAAAAATAGCTGTCAAACTAATTCCAAGTTGGTCGGCATCAGCAGGGACAAAAGATCTGACAAGCTTCTGATCTAGTACTTATGGTGCTTTACAAAATATGTTTTGCTTAAGCATTTTTTATTTTATTCTTACATTCAGAATATAAACTTTAGGTTAAATACATCATATAAGATATCTTTAAATTACATTCCAACAGAGTAACTTGTTTAAGCTTATCATAATCGCTACCAAAGCATCTGCCAGGTCCACTACACAGTAACCAAACAATGTCCCAAACCATCCACCAAACTCCGTTATGAAATCCCAGATAGTGTAGATGTACTCAGCTTGGGTCACTTTTATGACTTTAGGCATCAACACAGTTAAGTTTAGAGTTTTGGCAAATTCCTCCTGAATAAATACAGATTGGGATAAACATCTAAATTTTTTATCAAAATCATAAGCACTTTTTTCATACAACAAAATAATAAAAGCCAACAAATATACCTGCACATTTCATGATGGCTACCTTTACACTGGTGACATTTCAACTTTTAGTATCAAGAAAAAATATTCAATACTGGTGATAAATTTTGGAAATCTGTTGTACTTCCAAGTATATTTGCTGGTATATATTACCTGGTGCCCACTGTGTTCACTTGTTAGAATTTTAAATTAAATGTTACTTACTGCATCTTCATATGAAAATAATTTAAAGCCAATCAAGCTCAGACTGCAAGGAAGGAGACATGAGTTGGTGTTCCTCTTAAACTGCTTGGATACAGTTTTAAAACCATTTGTCACATTGTTGTCACTGGCATCACAGATCTTTATTTCTTGGTCAACAGCACTTCTAGTACACACAGAGGTTATTATTTTCAAGTGCAAGACATACAGGGTGTACTTTAAAAATGATACAAGCAAGACAACTTGAGGTTATTTGTCAACCTAACTACTAATAATTGCAAAGTTCTCTTAGTTCATTTCCAAAATGTGGTATGCTTTTTATGTGTTTTCAATATTACCTGAGATAGGAAGAATTTTGTACAGATTTTGACAAATTTTGTTTTATTCAGGAAAAATTTAAATCTGAATGATATTCATAATATATCTAGTAATATTGACGGCACAAAAAAAGGCAGACCACATTTTGGAAATAAGAGGACTAGGAGAATTTTGTTGTCATTGTTTTAAGAATCAAACATGTTAAAGAAGGTTGATGACTAAAAGTCATTAATAAATTCCAAGATCAAAGACAACTTTTAAGTCATGTTTTGTGGGACACCTTGTAGTTAGTTCAACTATTTAACTTGTGCTGCCCAGAGAAACTTGAAACAAAATGGCTGTTTTATAAGATAGCAGTAGCAAAAAGAAGCAATTACATTATGTATAGCTAGTATAACTTCTTTTTCCTACTAAGTATGTCTAAAGTCCATTAATGCCTCACTGTTCACCAGATTAACCGTCAGGTTGAACTTCTCCCCACTCTGGATTTTTTTGTCTAACTATCATCTAACATGCTAGTAGAAATAATTCTAGGTATCAAACAAATCCGAATCAAGTTTTAACACAAGTTTTTGGCACATTTTTTTTCTTCTTTAAAATCCTTCAATTTTCCCCTTCTTTTTGATCAGTTAAGTGTCAAAATGGACATATTGTTAAGAATATATTCAAATTTTTTTAAGAAGATCATTTTTACAAGTATAATAGATTACAGATAAAATTAAAATGTTTCAAAAATATCATTTTAACAAGTATAATATATTGATGAAATCACATATTGTGTATCCCAAACTGGACGACTGCATTTTGTAATCTTCTTCCATGTTCCGAATGGTTGACAGAGCGCTTATAATTGATCCAGGTTTTTTTGAACTGGTGATGGATAGCTTCACCCGTCTGTTCAGCAAAGTTGCCAAGTCCAGTTTTATTTTTTTCTATGTAGGGTAGGATATGGCAAACTGCTATATGGACTTTCCAGGAAACAGTTAGATTTAGTTCAAAAATATCTTGAACATATTTTTGTAGATAACTAAATGAGTTTTTAAATTCATTTAAGATTCTGGGAATGTTTAATCCTAACTCTATCCCGAACACATTTTCTTTGACTGCTGCAAATTTGGTCAAACAATCTATTATTGGAAGAAGGTCCAACCTACCATCAGCTCTCAAATCTCTATCTAGAATTGAAAGAAGAGATAAAAGTCTGTTTGCATTATTTCCATCAAAACCAACTCCCTGATAACCTCGCAGCATCACATAATTACTCTTCATCCATGACTCAAATTGAGGCCATAGGGTGAGAAGAAGAAGAGCAAGTTTAGTTAGCACACCCATCAGAATATGTAGTTCAGGTGGAGGTATTCTATGATGTAAAAGCACATCTGGAGACTCATCTAAATAAATAAGTCTGGGGTTGATCACATTCTTGTACTCTTTCATCCTTGATCTTTTCTTACCATCTTCTACATACCGTTGATAGTGATCATCAATAGAACCAAAGGTTCTTGGTATTCCAGGATCCAGTGTACATTCTCCTTCACAATATAAACAGCTGAACTTACCAGCATGACTGGATAAACCCAACACACTATTAGCACACTTTAAATCAAGAGCAATATGGTATGAAACATCATCAAGGTTCAGTGGGGACAATACTTTTTGAAGGTTTCCATTATCTTCTGAAACATCTTCTACTATGGCAAGCACAAAACATCTTTTCACTCCAGAATCATCAAACAGGGCACTAGTTGAATGTTTCTCAGCAGGGTCGAACACATTTACAATTACTTTTAGGAAATCTTGTCCTCCATCTACAGAAATTCTAACAATAGAATTATGTATATCAAGTCCCCTTTCCTCAATGATGGATCTTAGAAAATCAGATGTATCTTTAACATACACAAGGCTTCTACTGGTAATTTCATCATTGTGTAAAAAGTTCTCAGTTTTAGTTTCATAGAATTCTCCTAGTTTATCTTGAATTGAATCCATTTTCTCAAAGATGTTGGATTCAACTGTAGTTGTGGATCCAAGATTTCTCCTTAAAGCTGTGCAGAGCTTCTTTGTTTTATTCTTGGATAGTTCCAATACATTAGATAGTTCCATGATTGTTTGAAAGGATATCTGTTTGAGTGTCGCACGTTTGGTTTTAATATCAGATACTCCAGCAGTTATGAAAAGAGGATTCCCTCCAGTAGAGAGTTTAAACTGCTCCCCTTTCTCAATGCTCTCTCTTTCCATCTTTATCTTGATGATCCCAGCAGCTACTTGCTCAGGGGATGGATGCTCCAAAGATAACGCTAATCCGATAATGTTTGAAACAGCTTGACTCTTTACACAGTTGTGTTCTAACCCCTTTCCTGGTAAAATAACTTATTATCATACTATTGGTGGTAAATATTCCATTTAAACAAAACGCATATTTCAAAAAAGTCAAAAAGTTTAAAACAAACGAGCAATTCCTAAAAGGGGCTGGCTGTAACTGTAATTTAGTCTGACCCTTCATTAAAAAAAATAATAAAAGGAGAATTTTTGATTCACAAAGGTACACTTTGACCCTTTTTCTGATCAATAATGTTTGATTTTGAAGATATTGTCGCTTCTCTAGCTTGAAAAGTGCTTAATTCTAAACATTAAACACCATTAATTTTGTGAGTGAAATGAACAAGTCACTTTTATAGAGAACCCCAAATAGAAAAAAGTTAATTTAAAAAAAAAAAATTTGGATATACATTCTTGATTGGACAAAATTTTTAAGAGTACTGTTGTGAATCGGACACATGCCACTCTTTAAATGAAGGTCCACTCGAAAAAACATTAACAATTTCTTTAATAATCAAAAAGTTTTTGATTCACCTTTATGTGTGCAAAACAAGAAACAATCTTTTTTGTGTTTTGTAGGTCTGCACAAATAAGTCTTTCAAATAAGTCTTTCCTAAGTGGGTTAAACATAAATTGCAGAGTCTTCTATGATTAAAGCAGTCTTTTTCTTCAGATTCAGGTACATTAGCAATCAAATCAAGCTTTGAAGTTCTCCTGATACTTCCTCTTTCAATCTACATGACCATACAAAAATAAAAAAAAAATCATCTTTTTGATAAATATTTGTCTCAAAGTTTCATATTCTTAACCTAACTATGATCTAGACTGTATATTTAATACTAAATTTATGATAATAGATACCTTTGATACTTTTTCTATCCATTTTGATAAGTATTCGGTTGAGCCCTTCTCCAAACAGAACAGATTTCTTCGACAGTTTGAACATATAACTGATGGACAAACACCAATCCCCAGGTTGTAGGCAGGCCAAATAAAAGTTACTATCTTCTCCTCTATTCCTTTTGTTATCTTATTAAGAGTTTTGGAGTGTTCTCCCTTAACTTCAAAGCAAACAGCGCAAGTAGACTTGTTAAAATTCTTATTCATGATTACAGAATGACAGTACAAAAAGCGAATTTCGCGGATTTTCACACACATTTTTTGCGGAGTTTTTTCTTTTTTCCATTGTTTTTGATGAAAGAATTGATAATTTTAAATTATACTTTTTAACCA
Organism: Eurytemora carolleeae; assembly: GCF_000591075.1. Classification (NCBI taxonomy): domain Eukaryota; kingdom Metazoa; phylum Arthropoda; class Copepoda; order Calanoida; family Temoridae; genus Eurytemora; species Eurytemora carolleeae. The sequence goes on from NW_019397987.1 coordinate 25,144, forward strand.
ATTTTTACTCTTTTAAAACTTGATTCGGATTTGTTTAATACCTAGAATTATTTCTACTAGCATGTTAGATGATAGTTAGACAAAAAAATCCAGAGTGGGGAGAAGTTCAACCTGACGGTTAATCTGGTGAACAGTGGCCTGAATGAGAGTTCATATGAAATCATAAATAAACAGCATTTCAGAAAAATATATTGAAGTTTTAGTTGATTGCAGTTATTAATTAAGATTGCCCTCTGATTAAATATTATTTTTTATTTCTCTATAAGGCATTAATGATATACTTTGTCCCATTTTAGTACCATTATAATACAGTGTGAATTGCTGAAATATTACAAATGAAAAACTATCTCCCTGTTTTCAATACTAAATGGAAAATATGCTAACCCAAGCAAACAAAAAGATACCCAGAAGTTAAATATTAAACATAATCATCTCTATGTTCAATGTTCATGCATTTATGTTAACATACCTTGGTAGCTTTAGAGAGCAACCTTCCCCTGCTTTAAACTCTTCTGAAATATATCTCTGCTTGCATTTGTCAAACAGATATACTTGATTGCACACACTTGGATCAGGTATATTTATAATCTGTTCTAGGTCTAAAAGAACAACTGTGTTTCCTTCATACCATTCCGTCTGGAATTTGACCTCATATCCAGACCCAAATAATCCAGTTTCATGAATATACAGCTTCATATTTTTAGGATCTGTTCCCCGGCCCATTCCATAGGAATGAATAATCTTGATCTCCTCTGATTCATGTAAAATAATAGTTTTGCAAATGTGTATCAATTCATTATCAAGCCAGTAGAATGAACTGATTGTAGAGTTGCCAGCCTCACTGACAAATTCATCAATGAATTTAACCCTATTCTTGGAACCTACATAAATCAGTGGATGTATATGATCATCTGTATCAAGCATATCATGATCTATCTTACAAGCTGTCAAAGCCATGCTGATGACTGAGTTTAAGTCTTTGAATTCAACTGAGGTTCCTGTGGGTTTAGAATCCACTTTGAGTAAGGATACATAGACTTGAAGTGCCATGACCATGACCAGACCCATTAAAATCAAGAAAAATATTAATCTAGAGAGTTTTCTGTTAAAACCATATACAAAACATTCAACATAGTTTCCAAAGTTCAGTAAGCTAAACAAAGAATTAATTCAAATTTGATAAGCAGACTAAAGTTTTATCTACATTATAATGTTACCTGTAACCCAATAGAATTCCAATCCAACCACCAACTTCAGATATTAAGGCCACAATGTTATATGAGAAATATACCTTTATAAAATGCATATATGACTTTAATGTAACCAAGCCATCTGAATTTAATTACTGAATTTTATTAAGTCTTTTGGATTTCAAGATGGCCATTTAGTGTACTATCATGGTTTTTAATTCTTTCACTATAACATGAATGGTCAGATTGCTAAAAAAAATATGTATTACCTTATTCAGGACTACAAAGTCTGGGAGCTCAAGAAAAAAATCAAGTGTTATATCCTTATAATTTATAGTTCTCCATAGATATGTCCATTTATCTTCTAGTTTCTCTATGCCATATTTAACATGTATCTGGTTTATTGGACATTTACATGCATTAGAAACTTCATCTGAACCTAAAACATGTTTTATCCTTTCAAAAGCATCCTTATCCAGTCCACTGGTGAAGTTTGTTTCTTCTTTTGGATTCAGGAAACTTTTGCTTACATTTGCTTGTTGGCTTATCCATGCCAAAATACAATCATCATAAGAAAATTGTTCATTGTATGGATTATCAATAACTCCAGTCAAGTTTAATATATTCATCTTAAATGAAGTGGATGAAGAATAAAAATCAACAACATATTTATCCAGATAAGTGATTAACGAATCTGTAATACTGAATCCTTGTCGAGAATCTTGATGCAAAATCTGTCCAGACAAATGCACATAGCAGGTCAATTCTTTTCTAGCAGTAATTTTTACTTTGTCAACCGCATTCCTGAAATTCAATTTAAATGTATGACAGGTTTCAAGGTAACTCCCTCCTGTTGGAATAGTTATGGATTTATCAATAATATCTGTTGTCAAATTATTACTAGCATCGAAGAGAACCTGTTTTTCTCCATTTTTAAACCAAACCTCCAATTTTCTGATCTTTTGATTAAGTTTTGTGTTGTTGTTCCAGAAATTCTTATCTTCTCCAATATATTCATATGCATATTGTGCATTTCCATCTATATATGTGAAGGAATAAATGCTCTCCAGAGAACACATTGATACACTCATATTATTTAAGTCTGTATCAATATTGATATCTGAACCAGTTCTCCTTTCAGCCAGTTTTAGACATGAAGAAACTGAAATTACTACTGTTATAGCACTTCCTAACATTAATAATCCTCTTAATACAATTGCTTTAGCTTTTTTCTGGGTGTTGAAAGTCTCCAATATCAACTCTGAGAAGCCCAGAATTGAAAACCCTATGAACAGTCCCATCCAACCACCAACATTTCCTATTAAAGAAATAAAGGAATAACTTTCCTGAAATTCAGACAAGCGTATTTCTTGAGGGATTGTGAAATAGTAAGCAGTATTTTCAACATTGAAACGCTTTCCTTTCAGATAAGTATAAACCATGCTAACTGGAGTGGTTATAATTCCTACTTCAACCTGAGTACAAGACTCCATACATGAATGAGACATTGATTGGAAAACCAAAAATGCTTCTTTACTTTCTTGAAAGGTTTTGCATCTCAAAAGTTCAACATTTTCAGTGCTCATGATTTCATTTACTTCCATGAAGACTGGCAAACACATGTTTTCAAGTTGCTTTAATTTAGTTTTCAGCACGCAGGTATCATAGTTAGAGCTCTTTGTACTGCATGTGAAGGATGTTGATGAAGCCATTTTGGTTACGGATATCTGAACTTGTAAGTTATAATGCTTTAGCCGATTTATATCTACTATGTCATTTCTGAGAAATCTCTGAAGAAGCTCTCCCTCATTGTGGATAAAAACATACAAGCCTAAAAGTGCATTCAGTTAATATGGTCTCAAGTGTCTATTCCGTAAAGTTATATTGTATTTCTAACATAGCAACTTGAAGTTTTAGAATTGTATGTGTTTGGATTAACCTTTCACATCTACAAGGGAACCTTCTGGGAAGAGTCTAAACTTAGTAATTGATGAGATACTTCTATTCCATGTGTTGCAAAGAAGAATGTAATCATCCACATATGGGAACACATTCATTCTAATAATTTAAAAATTTATGAGAGAACTGAATCAAGTAAAAACTAGTGTTAATAATTGACTTTCAGTATAATTCTCAAACACTCTTTAACCATCATTGGATTGTTTAATTTACCTGAACTGATTCTTTCTGGTTTCATTCCAAGCACTTTCCCAGCTTCCTTCAGTGTTTAAAATATCAATCTGTTTGATAAAATCAGATATTCTATAACGGACTTTTGCATTATCCATCATTTCTATGAATGAATCTCCATCTGGGGAATAGGAAGGAATTACATTAAATTCCCATTTCCATTCACATTCATCATCCTAGGCGAAATAAAGCAAGAATTATATGGTTTTAAGGTCCTTGCCTTTCTTTTCTGTAGGGTCAAATGTAACATCTAAATAGAAATCATAGCAGAAGCTTAAATATGATATACACTTATGAATGTGTTTGTTATGTTCACATGTACCCTACCTATTGCAGTTGCAAAACTAAAATAACATCTAAAATGGTGTTATTTTAAAATTGCCCCCTTGGTTTCTTATGTTGAATAGCTTATCTCTCATTAGAACTGATGGGCCATGAACATCACACAGGCCAGAAAAATTCACATTGAACAATAAGGACACACCACTGACATACTATATTTGGACTATGAGGGTATTAAATTTGGGGCTACTTTTTTGTTCTGGCTGACTATTTTATTATCCTGGCTGACCATTTTCTTGTCCTGGCTGACCACTTTGTTGTTTTGTCTGGACGTTTCGCAATAAAATTCTCAAATGTATGATAAATCATCTATACTGAATGAAATATGAAATTATTAAATGTACCTAGTCAAAGGCTGAAATTATTCTTTTTGAGAGTTTATTATAATTTTTATTTATCTTGTGATGTCTCTGTAACATTCTTAAAACATCTAGTCCTCACATGGTCATGTTTGCTTTTTTTAAACAATCATTTGGTTGAAAAAAAGGAGAAAAAACGAAAAACAAAATATTTAACTTTTTAAGTAAATTAAAAAGTATTTTTTTAAGATAAAAGTACCTCAGTATCGCGATCATAATTAGCAAAAAAATTCAATACATTGTCAGCTGAAACATATAAGTGTCAAAATCTTTTTCCTTTATTTGAAAGGAACAATATTCCAAAATTCTGATTGATGTAGGGTTTATTTAATGCGGGGAGGAACGCCAGCCACAACAATTTCAAGTCTGAGCCACATTTTCCTAATTTTCCCGTCCAAGCCAAGTCAAAATCCTCGTCCTTCGAATATTATCTTTTTAAAGTGTTCAATTCTCCAAGATAAAACAATTTTTTAAGAATTGGGTCAGGTTAAAGAATAAACGAAATATAAAATTTTTGTAAATTGAAAAAAATACTTTCAATAGAGTTAAAGTTTTGAGTGCAACTGCAATGTCCTGAAAAAAAATCATCTTTTTACGCGCATTTTCAGATATGCCGTGTGTAGAATGCCGCAAAAAATTCCAAGTTTATAATGTTGTTAATTATAGCAAAAACCATATATTTTTTAAGGGTGGTTCCATGGGGGAAATTATAATAAGCGAAGGACGAGAATTTTGAGGTGGCTTGGACAAGAAAATGAGGATAATGTTGCTCAGACTAGAAATTGTTGTGGCTGGCCTTCCTCCCCTCATTTCTTAGTTCCTACAATAAATGAGGCAAATGAGAAGGTTCTAATATTTAAAAATTGAATTTTTATATTTGTGGACAATAAATAAAGAAAAAAAATAGCAAAACCTAGAATTTCTTAATTGGAAACGATTTATAGAAGTATAAAACTATTTTTAAAACTTTCTATATTTTGTGGGGGCCTTTTAACCTAATTTATTTTGCTTGCCAATTGCGTTAAATTTTGCCCAAAACTGAAGATGGTGCAAGAAGCGTTATTGCTTCACAATTCCTTAAAAAATAGTCTAAAGAAATTCCGCACAAAAAGCAGAATATACTCAAAAATTTTAATACTGAAGAAAAGAATTTAGGTTAAAATTTACAGCTTATGCTAAATTTGTATTTTGCTTGCATTGTTTTTACCAATGAATTCCCCTGTACAGTGAACACCCTATTGTGGGGTGTGACAAGTGGCAATAAATGGAGGGAAGGGGAGATTTAGGGTTTCCACGAAATGGCTAAATCTTTTGCGCAAAATTTGCGCAATTTTCGCGCAAATTTTTTTTTTGCAAACTTTTGCGCTATTTTTGCGCATGAATCGAAATGAGTTTTGCGCGATTTTGCGCTATTTTTTTTGCGCAATTTGCGCAAAACCGA